>NC_043973.1:8872848-9110348 GCF_902148855.1 Sphaeramia orbicularis
TGTTCTCTTTTAAAACTTGAAAGCTTTTTCCTGCTGGTCAGACTTTTACTTTAGTTTTAAATATATGCACCGTTTTATTTATCAGAGCAGTTGTATAATGTTCTTTAGCACATCTGTCATGTTCAACCTCTGACAGAAAATAAATCATATTTAAATCAAAAATAACATTCTGATGTCTTCACAACTAACTTATGAGTAATGTAAAATTTAAGCTTGACAAAAATTTGATTTGATTTATATCATGATACATATCGATATCATCTGATATGATAAAAATTAGCGTGATATGACTTTTTTCCATATCGCCAAGCCCTAAGTATAAGTATTCTTAATGCCAAAACAGACCCTAAATAACATGTTATAGCATATTCTTTGCACTGATTAGTTTCATTAGTGCTGCAAAACAGTCCCATGTTTCTAAGCTGTAACTGCTCTGCGTAGTTATGTTGTTGTTGCCTTTTGTTTTTTAAGTACGTTCCTTACATTTCACTTTATGAACAATACAAAAAACCTACCGAGATCTTCTAACAGTCTTCATTTTAATCACAGTGTGTAGCATTTCAACTGTTATTTTTTGCAGCCAGTATATGTACAGAAAGCAGGGCTCTGTCATATCAGGGCCCTTTCATGCTGTTTGTTTGTATATCAGACACTGAAACATCAAAACCAAAACATTTGGGGTTTTACCAAAATCTGACTGAAAGAAAGAGGGATAGAAAAGTAATATCTTTTTTCTGTCTTGTTCAAAACCAAAGTGGAAAGACACACTTTACCTAAACTTTAAAAGGAAATGGGTTTTGGAACCTTTTGAGGATACACTTGTGGAAACTCTTGAACTGGGTTTAAACAAAGAGCAGAGTTTTGACCAGAAATTTCTGCATGTAAGAAACCAGCTCAGTCCTACCTTCTGCAAGGTCTTCACTCATTTTATTATTCAGTTGAGAGAAAAGTAAGAGAAGCAAACATATGCTGGTAGATGGTGTGCATAATGCAATATAATGTTCTTACTGCGTTGGAGTATACAATGAGATTCGTCAATATCTCACCAGAAATAGCCACAGGCTTGTTGTCCAAATAAAACTTATGTGAAACACATACACACAGTGGAAATTGTGTATGCATAAGGTGATGGTGTGATGATTATCATATGAAGATAAATGACTACATAGATTTGTTGCGTGGACTGGTTGAAAATGCTGCGAGATGAAATACATCATTATTTTGTTGGCATCTGCGCTGTTGGATGCTAAAAGTATGAAAAATATTCACTTGAGGACCGTAATTGTTTGAAATAAAACAGCATTTGTCCAAATTTAAACTGTCAAAATAATAGGAGCAGTGTAATTTTATCATTTAAGAAATGCCTTGAATACTGGCCTTTTCAAAATCTAAAAACCTCATGCTCACTGCATGCTTTAGCTAGCAGGATTATTTAGCTTTCTCATTAATGGGCTTTCCTGCTAAAATCAGACAGTGTGTAGCCATTCAGAATATTGTCGCACTAGTTTTAATCACAGGTTGGACATAAATAGTGGACAAAGCCTCTGTGGTTCCACCCGTTGGTTTGTGGAGTGTCCTGTTGAAGACATGAGAGCGCAGCTATCATGTTGGTTCTCAGATGCATCCATGGAGCATCTCTATAAAATCCTGCCCCTTTAGATAAACGTTCATTACAGTCACTGGTGAGAAACAAGTTATTTTTTTCCCCTTTGAAGTATGCCATCATTTACACATATAATGTTTGTCGGTTTACAAGATCATTTTAGAAGCCAAAAAAGTTGCAGTTTGTTGTTTAACTGCTGTAGTATCAGACAGTGAAAATAAGTAAATATAAAGACTGCAAATCTCAAATTGGTGAAGGTGTCATCATGGGAAATGTCTCTCTACACGATCTGTTGTGAGTCACTGAAAATGTATTTGCAATTTCAACATGACCAGACGAAACTTAAGGTAAAATTTGGTGATGCAATAATAAATGTTTTTTTACCATTTTTGTCACCAACCACGACTTTCTGGACTTTTAAAATTATCATCCTTTGTAAATGGGGATCATTTAAATGGGACCACAAAATTATTTGTGTCTTGCAACTGACCAGCATTCATATTTTTTCCAAAGATATTCCCTGAAAGAAGGTTTCTGTCTATCCACTGGTCCACATTACATTAAAATGTAATGTCTGAGCAATGGAACAGAGTGTTGTGAAATTTGGCACACATGCTCACTATACTGGTGGCCAAAGGTTAAAGGTCAAGCTCTTTTTTTTAAACTTAATTTTTATTTAGTTTTGCTCATGGAAATATACATTTAAATATCTAATCAAACATTCCCATATGGCACACATGAAAAAAAGGATACCTGCAGTAGATGTTGATTACAGTTAATCACAAATGAAACATGAATGACAAAAACACACATGTATACGACCACTTCTGAATGCTTATTGCATTAAAAGCTTAATTATGGGACTCCATCTCTTTGTAAATATCTCTCCCTGAATTCTAAGTACATATGTAATTTGCTCCATCTGATAGATTTGCCCCACTTTCTCAATCCAAATGTTATATGTGTGAGGTTCAGGTTTCAACCACTTGATAGTGATGCATTTGATGGCTGCCATTAGTAAAATTTGCAAGGGGTATTTTCGGTTATTTCCCTCTAGATCAGGGGTCTCAAACTCAGATCCTCGAGGGCCGGTATCCTGCATGTTTTAGTTGTTTCCCTCCTCCAGCACACCTGACGGTCGTTATCAGGCTTCTGCAGAGCTTGATAATAGGCTTATCATTTGAATCAGGTGTGTTGGAAGAGGGATACATCTAAAACATGCAGGATACCGGCCCTCGACGATCTGAGTTTGAGACCCCTGCTCTAGATCAAGCTCATTTTGACCTCATGTTTGTCCATTCGTGTGGGCACATGTTAAAATGCCTTAAGAGAAATTTCCCTAATTTAGACTTCAGGATGAAGTGGCTAGGTTTTTGGTGAACAAATGTCAAGGTTGTTGTGACTTCATTGACCACATTTTTAGTCATAACTGCTGGTAACTGAGAGATTTGCATGAACAAATTATGATGCAGGGATAGTGGACAACTCTGACTGAACATACGGTTGCTATATGTCAACAAGTGGCCATATTTAGATAAGATGGTGCAGCTGGAGAAGAATGAAGGGTGAAACTCAACAAACTTACTGAAAACACCAATGACATCAACTAACAGTGTCAAGTTAAAGACCACTATTCAGTGAATGCCAGCACATAGTGTTTTAGATAACAGTCAATTTTGCCTAATGTCTAAATGTTGTGTGTTTTCTGTTGTTACTTTACTTTTTGAGTTTTCTGTCCTTGCTTTGTTTGTCAAAGCACATTTATTTGTTTTAAGGTTTTGTATAGATAAAGTTAGTTCAGTCAACTTTGACTATTCTTCACTTTGAAAGAACAATATTTGTATGATGAATGAAAAAAAAAAGCCAGAGCAGTGCTACCATGTTAATTCTGCGCGTTTGTCTACAAAACTATTAACAATTGTAGAGAATGAAGACCCCTGAAATAGTGACACAATTTTACATTAATAACTAATTTGGTGCTGATCATACACTGAATGGGTTTCAGCTCATCTCATATCAAACCTGACTGGAATGTAATGCAGTAGAGACCAAAAAGATGTGGGTTAGAAGAGTCATGAAATACACTAGGTGACATTTCAATAATCTTACATGCTGACAATGGGCCTCACTCACTAATATGTGCATGGAAATGTTCTTACTTTGCACACAAAATAAGTGTGTATACGCAAATCACATGGGATTCATGACACCTGTGCAAAGGCCAATTTTGTTCTCACCACCTTGTGTATGTGTGTGAATCAGAATCACTCTACATTGACAGGCACATGCTCGCAATTTGTGATTAGCATACTACCATGCCCCCATTTCTCCATAAGGAAGCCGCTTGCCTAGAGTTGATTTGTGAATGAAGGAAGTGGTTACATGAGGAGAGATGTAAATTTCACAGTTTGTTAGAAGCGATGGTGCCAAAAGGCAAAAAACAAAAGAACCACAACCACAGAAATCGAAACAATTGTGTCCGAGGTGGAAGCCAGAAAAGAAATACTTCTCAAGAGTGTCTCCTCGGGGGTGAAGATGGTAAAAAAAACAAAACAAAATTATGCTTAGACCGCAATAACCAGGGTTGTCAACATAGTATCCCCGGAGAGGCACACTGTGCACTGGACTGCAGTTCATCAATTTAAAAAATAATTTTACAAGTCAAGGGCTGTTTTCATCCCAATTTTCCCCCTTCCTGACCAAGGACGGCAAACCCCAGATTATTTTTGTCTTATAAGATTACCCTATAAGATTATCCTGTGGTCTGAGGTGTGTTAAGAGTGAATTTGTCCCGATAATCAGCTCCGAAACGGGTCGGGGCCGACAATCGTAAATATTAAACTTGTTCAATACTTACGACGAAAAATCTTCGTGTGTGGGGAAAGCCGACGACTCTTGAGCAGAGTCATGCATGGCTCTACTTCTCCAAACCTGCACCCACCCATACCCGTACATTAGAGCCACAACCCGACCCATGATTAAACACATTGTCCACACAGTAACTCACTTTTCAGTGCTTTATTTCTGGCTAAAATGCACACCATCAATAAATCTCTAATATGTGTGCTGCTCAATGACATCTTTGGCCAGATATAAACCAAGGTACCCACCCACATTTTTCATAATTTTTCCCATGCCTCTGAAAATTCTCTGTTATTTTTTACCAGTTCCCGCATGTTTTTGCGGGTTACCCTACCCAGTGCAGGACTCTGCTCCCGAGTCATGCTGTGTTTCTTCTTCTTCATTTTTGTTAGATCACGTTTGATTTCTGGCTTGGAGGACTAGATTCTAGATCAGTGGTGGGACAGAATAGTTATGTGTGTGGTGTGCCGTGTTGAGATTATCAGAGCACACCACACAGAGTACGATCAAAACTGTTCAATATCTGATTTTTTATCTTCATGTATGGCGTCTGTAACAGATAAAAAATCTTTCGAAAATCCTTATGTGTGTACCCCGCTTAAGTTACGTCCCAAGGAACACACTGGAAGGGGTGGAAACTGGGCTCTGTGTTAAACCAAATATAAAGCACTATACAATGCAGAAACTAATTTAAACTACCTGATCACTCTGAAAGGCTTTGAAATATTCACGTCATGATGAAGCAACACAACTGAATTTCCTCTCAGTGCAACTATGAACACCACAGATAATTATTCACTGATTGTATGTCTACGAGACTCATGAAGTGTTATTGTTGGAAGCTTCTGCAAAAGCATGGAGGCTCTTAATATAATGTATTAACAGATAAATGCTTATGGAAGATAAATTTTCATAATACATGGTATGTAATTAAGAATGCACATCCAATGTTTGCTTTTCACTTTTCTTGTGTTTTGTGTTAAAGGAGTTGTATGTAGGATTATGGCCAAAACTGGTACTGCAATCACATTCAAAATACTGTAGAGCGTGGTATCCCCTCTGCCTCCCCCCAGACTAGGGGTTGCCAGATCCATCATGAGCATCTACTACAGTGTTTTTCACCCTTGGGGTTGGGACCCCACGTGGGGTTGCCTTAAATTCAAATGGGGTCGCCTGAAATTTCTAGTAATTGATTAAAAATAGAAAAAGAAAAAAACTTACTAATAAAAAATATATGGTGAGCCAAAAAAGGCTGGGAACCACTGGTCTACTATGAGGAGCTACCATGGCAAGCGACGAGTCCTACACCGGTATTTATACCAGGCCCAGTCTTTTCACCCGGTCTTAGACGGTGTCCTCTCCTGGTGTCTTCCGGCCCTGAGAGAAGACACCGTGGCTCGAGTGAAGAGACTGCGGCCCGGGACTGGGTGAAAAGACCGTGCCACGGCTCTCAGTGGCTCTTACCAGGTGGTGAGACTGCGGGCCTGGGCCGTGGGAGACCACGGGAGAGTGGGCGTTGGTATTCAAATTCTTCTCCACTTTCAGCCGTCTCTTTGTTTCAAAAGCATCTCCTATACATATCCTTGGTTTGTCTCTCACTTTGTTATGACGTATTTGGGAAAAATAAGAGGTCTTTTAGGTTTAGTAACGTCAGACATTTGTGATCAGAAATGTTCTAACATGCAGCTCAGTGGGAACTGGCAACCTGGATGACTTCGTGATTGGGAGATAGGTGATGGACCATAACACAAAATGACAACATAAACATTACTTGTGGGGTGCCACTTAGCTTTTCAAATGCAAATATTCTGGCTGGACTACTATGGTCAGTGACATCAGTATTTGAAATGAACATGATTCCTTAATGTCTGGTGACATTCAGGGTCATTTTATGATTACTTGAAACAAAATACTTATATACAGCTCCTTTAATGTTTGTATAATCTCTATTGTAGCTATATGAGTGAATTGGAAAGTTCATCTTGTGCTGATATCTTCTGATATCTGATATTTCTCTCCAACCAAAAATTCCATGTTTTTTTGTCATAGCGAAAGTAGTTATATTTGTTTTACGCTGTTTCTTTAATAAGCTTTTTAATTTAGCATAGAGCAGCAGGTAGCATTCGAAGGTATTTAAAAAAGAAAAAAAAAAGTTAAATGTGGTTGCAAAGGCCCTGTAGAATGGCACACACATGAAACAAATAAATGCAGATGAGGGTGCCTCCCCCTGAAATGAAAAACACTCTTTGGTATCACATGCAGCTCAAGTGACTCATTAAAGTGTTGTTAAATGTAAGCTGTTTCTTCCTGCCCACCCATCCCCCCACCCCCCTGCAGGGAGCCTCAGCACCACTCTGTGCCCTACCACTACTATGAGCCGCGTGGTCCAGATGAATGTGCCATGTACATTTCCCACGAGCGAGGGCGGCGAGGCAGCCACCACCGCTTCATCACAGAGAAACGAGTCTTCGCCAAATGGGCACGGACGTTTGACATCCACTTCTACCAGCCGGACTGGAGCCCCCCACCTCTGACAGCCGCCAACCAAACGCTGGAGGGAACAATCGCACCCTTTGTACCCCAGAAGACGTGACTGGTGTGTGGTCTGAAACATATTTCAGACGTCCATCTCAGAGACACTCAGGACGGGGATGATGGCATGGGTCAGCTTGAACCAGGGGTCAATGGGCCATTAATCGACAGATGAAAAACACAAGCAGATAAGGACAAACATGAATGAAGATAAGCCCTGCTGATCCTGCTGAACTTTTTATGAACTTTCCTACTTTCTAGTGGCACTGCAGAGACAGTGGTGTGTTTTTGTTTACCGAGGTGGACAAGTTCACATCTGTACATCCCTTTTTTGAAAACCTCATAAAGTGAGCTTATACAAAGAGGCAACATCATCTTGCTTGCCATCATACATGCATGCAGTGTGTTTCTGTGGATTCTCTGACTTGTGTGTGCATCTGTATGTGTAGTATGAACGTGTATGTTTATCAGAGGATTCAGACTTGAGTGTGAGCTCTCCACAAAGCCTCTGTTAGATGAAGAATCAGTGCATCACTGCTGTTGGTTTACTGAAACAAAAATGGTAGTACAATCTAACTGCAGTCCAGGGGATGGCATAAACTGAATCCTGATAGTGTAGCTTGAGTCAAATTTGGCCTCTATACAAAGTATGACTTACAATCTTCTGCAATTTTGATTGAGGCGGTCAAGCTGAATGAGATTCTTTAGGCTTCTTTTGTCACGCAACAAAGTCTCTAACTCTTTTTAAAGCAGATATCTGAATTACTTCCCCAGCCTTCATTTATTCTGCCTTTCGGATGTGTGATGTGTAAGCCCACTAAAGTGTGACCTGAGTCAAACTTAGCAAGGCAGCACATCCCAGCTGAATGACAAGTGCATAACATTCATAGGAATGTATTCGTCTGCACCTCACGGGGCCCTGTATATGTATGTATCATAAGGCTTTGTCGGCTTCTGTCACCAGTTAATAGTGCGATTTATACAGCTACAAGCTGGATTTCCATGTAAATGCACAGCCATGTCACACAAGACAAGTGGGAGATTAAGATCGAGAGCAGAAGATGCAGCACCCGCATCCATTCCACTATAATCATCTGCCGCTGCTTCCGTGAGCCTGAATCACCTCACAGGAGAATAACACCTTTTGGAGGAATACTAAGTTTTCTCTCTTTTGTTAAACTAATAAGTACGGTACATGCCACACTTCCTTTCCCTCTTACATCCTCTATTTTCTCCTTATTTCTTCCTCTGTTAATAAGAATCAGGTGTCAGTCAGGAGAGAGCTGTGAGCGCTGTTGCTTTCTTAATGATACAACCTGGTGCTAAGTCCATATTGATTCTGGCCTCATCTTTGTAATGTAAGTAATGAGAGGAGAGATGCGTTGGGTCACACCACGTCATGTCTCCTCCATGGAGATAATGGCTTCTCATACATCACAAACAGCTGCAGGAGTGGGAGGAGTACATCACCTGGCTCTGCTGATGGATTTGTATGGCAGCAAACATGTGCACTGTTTTGTTTTGCTCAAACTTGACATGATATGAATTAGCAAAGTAATTAGCACTGTAATAGTTTAGGCCTCTGCCTGATTATCTGTCTGAGCCATTAATGTGTTATTTAGGCCTGTAAATTCTGATTATTTTAATTGGACACTATTTTTTTGATTAAATGGGTTATATGCAGTATTGATTTTCCAAATTATCAACAGCAGCGGGAAGTTGCACCCAGGGCAACCAAAACCTCCAATGAAGAGATGCTATATATCTACAGACTGTAACACTCACTGAATAAAGTATAAAGCTCATTGTTTGCACACATCTGTATTAGGGTATCATCAGGCAACTCACTGCTCCTAATGTGCTATTAGCTGATGCTATTGCTAGGTGCTGTGTGTATTAGGATGGGTGAAACGTAAAAATCGAATTTCCCTACAGGGATAATAAAGTGAGTTAACGTTTAACCTTTAAAATAAAACTGTGTCTAATAATCTTTTCATAAGTCACTGAGTTGGCTGAGCCAGAAAACAGCCACAGTAAAGCCATAAATTTCCTCCATCTCAATCACTTCTGTTTTTAGCAAATATATTAACAAAACATACTTTATGTCTTTATAACTTTCATAACCAAAATCACCAGTGCAGAAGAAATGCTGCATTTTCATCAAAACGCCTTCTTTTCATTTAGAGCTGTGTCCAGAGGTGAAAACAACAGCAATACTTTTTAACCTCCTAAGACCCAGCTATGGGTTTTTTGTCCACATTTGTGGACAAGAGTTTCACAACTTTATACACAAAAAAGAAAAGAAAACTGTCCACCACAAAGGACATTCCATAAAGATTTTAAAAACTGCATCTGAAAAAACTGTTGCATCATGATGTTTCCAATATAGGCACTTATTTAATAAAAAGCTTGTACTTTGCTGGCATTTCCTGGGCCTTAGGAGGTTAAATCAATTTGTTACTTTCTTTGACTGTGAAAGGTGTTTCTTAACACTTGTCATCCTCAAATTGGCCATTGAAATAGTTTTCAATGCCAAAGGGCAAGGACCTCAACTCCAGAGTAAAACAAATGAAAAAGTATCTTAAACCTGTAATGGGAGTGGTTCCAAAAAGCCTATTGAATTTCTAAAATCCTAAGTCAGTAGGTTTTTTCTAGGAGCCTCTCTGGGCTCATTCAGTGGATTTGGAACCTAGAATAAGTGCTCTGGTGTATTCTTCCTCTGTTTTTCCCCTCTGTAGTTCTTCTATTTAATACAACAAATTTTTCCTGACAGACAGCTCCTCTATAGTTACAATTAATAGGTTCCACTAACAAGACCGTAAAATTACCTTGTTACAGTTTGATGAAAAAGTCAGGAAGCTAGCATTTAGATTTATATTACCTCACCTTTGACCCTTTGAAGACAGCTCAAATCCTTTGTGTTCCTGCAACTCCTCCCATTTCGTTCAACTGTAGTGATGTCTAGGTCCAAAACTCCAACATGTTGTTAGTCAAACTGCAAACTACTGACTTAAAAGTGTCCTTATGGCTCCTCTCTCCAATAATTTTACAGTCTATGTTCAGCATCATGGGAGACCTGCAGAGTGACTCACTAGTCCTTACAGTGATCACATTTAATCACAGTCACAGTCACAGTAACACTGTCAATAAATTCAGTGCATATTGACATCTTTGACAGCAAAAATGGAGAAATCCTTTTTTTTCCTAAACACTTATTGACTACTTTAAAGTAGAAATATGACATATAGCTCCTTTAAACACAGTCTGTAAAATGACAAATATTGTAACATTTTGAAAAAGAAAACAAAAAAGCTTATTTACTTCTAACAAATACTGAAAATTCCAAAGAAAGTGGTCATACTGTAATAAATCAGAAAAAAAAATCATGGCAAATTAATTAATGGACTAACAACTTCACTAATTTGCCTCTCTTTATACATACCGTAATTATGGAATTATTTTGTTATGCTTAATAAACTACTTTTTTTAAATCAGTGCTCTTGTGACCTGTAGCTTCTATTTCAGATTTGTGATACTGAAATACTGTGCATTTCTGTATTTGTATGCCATAGTACTCAGACATGAAGACCTTGCAAAGGACAGGAGGCCAGTGACTCACCTTCACTCTCAACAGCAGCTGCAATTTTACTTTTCAACCTCTCTCCCCATCTGAATGTGTCATGCAGCTGTGTACTGAAATAATAATGAAATACAGGCTAAGCAGACGAGACCTTCTCATAATTCTCTAGAATTACAAACTGATCCATGGCCAAGTTTAGTTCCGAGAAGGAGCATTTGTGATTCATTCTGATTTGCCTGAGGATACATGCATTGTGAGGTAATGAAAAGAAAATTTAGTATTCAACAGCATGTTAATTTTTATCTTTAAACATCTGAGCCTTTACCAGATCAATAAAATGTACTGAATATGTAAATTAGATGATTAATTGCTCATTAGGTCTAATATAAAAATGACTAGCAGATCTGAAAATGACTGTTTATCTCTTTATCACCTCCTAATAGAAAACTAATGATTTTCTATTAATCAGTTGCTTTGTGTGAAAGACCCCACATCAAGGTGACATCTTTGATTAGCCTGGTTTCGATTCCAAAAAACAATTACCTGTGATTTTACAAATATAAAGCAGCCGTTTGTCACTTTTCAGAACCTTTAACCCAACACTTCAGATTTTAGTTGATAAATATACTATGCAACTACCTGATACTCTTCTTTTTACAGTTAGTAAACACTAGCCCGTTGACCCATGGGGATCCACGGGCTCTAGATGTGGTAGTCTTTATGCTGTTGTGTATTCATGCATGCTGCATTTGTCCAGCAGTCACCACCAAAGCATTCTGGCCATAGCAACGTGACTGTAAAGCTATTGTATCCCAAAATTACTAATATCTCCCAAAATATTGGTCCTATCAACTAGCCATTTTCACTAGTCTCTTCCTTGACCAAAAATATGTAAGTATGCCAAACTGCAGCAGCCATCTCTTTCAAGATTTTGTGTGAGTCCTGGACACACGCAAACACGCACGCACACACACAGAGGCCACTTGGCTTTTATAATATAGATGAGAGATGTCCTTGTCCTCCAGTGAGGTGAGGCAAATAAGTCTCTGAATGGGTTCAATTATGTTTTACATGACCTACAACTGATGAAGAAGATTTCTAAAAGGACTTGTGCTAATTTTGGATAGTTACAATACACAGAAAAATTGCAAAAGGCCAATTTGTACTCACTGACAAGTTCACAGATGCACATGTGACAATCTGAATAAATAGGGTTTTTTTCTGGAGCTAGTACCTCAACATCCCAAACTATGATACCGCCTACAAAGAATTCATTTCTAATCCTGTAATATTCAAGACTGGTCTGGGCTTCATCTCGGTCAAAGAAGACTCAGGTTTTCTTTTCAAGACTAGTCCAGACCACAGCTGAAAAGCTGTCCCTATATTTCTGGTTCTGTTTTCTGAGTCATTTGCTAACATCAAAAAAAGAATAAATTTATTTTCTTTTTAATTTGAGTATGCAACAAAACAACAACATAACCCTACATTAGTGCCTAAAAATAAAACAGATATAAAGAAAACATGAAACCTTATAACATACAATGTCTTCATTCATATATACGAAAAGAAGTGGGGGGAAGCGTAAACAAATTTAATCCCACCCCTTCTCCACACAAGTCTTAAAGTACAAAACCTTTACAATTCTTAATTCATCTTTCCACAGGCTGTCACATTCTGTTATTCCACCTTAAAAAATATCACTCTGCAATATCACTGGTCAACATTATAAAAAAATAAATAAAATTGGTGCAGGTGCTAAGGTGAAAGCAGGAATTTTCTCTGGACCCCAGATTGGAGGACTCTTCGGTGATCCAGTATTCCTCGAAGGGTTGGCGGTTCGAATCCCGCTCTGCCCTAGTCATGTGATGTTGTGTCCTTGGGCAGGACATTTCACCCTCCTTGCCTCCAGTGCCGCTACTCACACTGGTGTATGAATGCGTATGAATGTTCGGTTGTGGTTGGAGGTGCCGTTGGCGCGGACTGGCAGCCACGCTTCTGTCAGCCTGCCCCAGGGTAGCTGTGGCTACATATGTAGTTTACCACCAAGAGTGTGAATGTGTGAGTGAATGAATAATGGATCCACTGTATGCACTTTGAGTATGAGTTCATAGAAAGGCGAGATATAAATCAAATCCATTATTTATTATTATTATTATTATTATAACATTTTCTGAGCAATCACTATGTCTCAAATTATGATCAATGAATTAAGGCATATGAGCTGCAAAGCATATGAGCTGATAGGCTCAGACAGTAATTCAAATTTCATTTAAATTTCCTCCAGATGCACCTTGATTTCCTCCCACTCAGTTTGTTTAATGTAAGTGACGGGCATGGTGAATGATTCCATCAAGATATTTCTGAAATGGAAACCATGTACCAAGGGACTTCCATCCAAACATGATGGTGATTACTGTTGGTTCCTAAAGTGGGAAAGTGTCACAGCTGACAAGCACAAGAAACAGTATCTGAAACATTTTCAAACATTATTATAAGCCAAGTTGATCTGGTACTGAGAATGATCCTCAGTGGATTGATGTGCATAACTATAGGTCAATTTGACCATTACACATTAAAAGGTGTTGGTGCAAGATGTAAAAAAAAAAAAAAAAGTTTATTTGCACATCCCTATCATTCAGAATCCTGATGCACTGGGTAAATTCTGAATTCAGATTTGGTGTCCACATCATCAGTTGTTTTCCCTCTAATAGCAATAGCAATAATGTCCCGGTATTGTATCTTATCTAGTTTCATCATGGTCTCATCCTCTCAAATTCTTGATCTTGACTGTAATGCTACTCTTTTCCCTAAAAATATAAACACCAGTCCTCTTCTTTTCCACACCTGATTCAGATATGTTTGGACTTTTTTCTTAAAAAACTCTACATACAAATTCCTTCATATATGACCGTCTCATGTGCTCATTAAAGCCACATTTATACTCTACGTTAAAGACACATACGTATACGGACAGCGTGTTCTGTCTGTCCTCTGTGTTCATCACATCCGTATTTCTGTCTGGTCCCTGGGAGGTTGTGGATGCGAACCCCAACAGAGGAAACGGAGCAGTACCACCAGGAACCATGGAGGCAGTGTTGAGATTCGAAGACAATCATTTCCACAAATAGTGGAACTTTTCAAGTGCCTGTGTGAGTTAGTGAAAAACTATCAAGATACTTTTGTCATCCACCCTTCTCAATATCAATATTAGTATTCACATTACAAATACCTCCTCTGTCGCCACCATATTTGTTATTATTGACTTTCTTCTTCTCAAAAAACTTTACTCTTCTTCGGCCAGTATGTTCATTTAGAGTGGAACCCTCTGGTGGATTGATTGAGAAACACCTATTCCAACACACTGGATACATCTAAGTATGAAGTTAGTGACAACGTTAGAAACAGAAGTACATATTTACATATGTACAGCGAGCATAAATGAGCCTTTAGTATCCACATTAGCAATACCTCCTCTTTCGTCACCCTGTTTGTTATTGTTGACTTTCTTCTTCTTCTCAAGAGTGGTGCCCTCTAGTGGATTACTTGATAAGCGCTCATTCCAACACAATAGATGCATGAAAGTATAAAGGCTGTTACACTTGACACTGTTTGAACAGACACACATATTTACATACATCAAGCGAGCATGAATGGGCCTTGAAACGGACACATATATTTACACACGTAAAGCAAGCATGAATGGGCCTTAAGAAAGGAGTGGTATTCAGTATTCATTCAAGTTGTCACTGAAGTTAACACTGAGTTCTGCACATAGAAATGATGGGAGTTAAAATGTTTGTAAAGAACTGTCAACCTCAGGACAGATAGATTAAAGACCCATGGGTTCAGTGAAGTTTTTGCATCCACAAAGACCTGAAGGTAGAAAAACATGAAGAGAACAAGAGCAAGGAGAGATATAGTTTCCACTGCAATTTGTGTCCTTGTCCATGGGAAGTCAATGAGAGTTGGACAAAGACTGCAGCTGGATTGGAGCCACTTCACAGTAGCCTTGATCAGACCTTCAGAGGAAAATAAATTCTATACAACTTTCAATCTCAACACCTCAGTACAGTGCTGCTGGATTTAGGGGTTCTGTCACCATTGATGGTGATGATAATCTGTGTCTTGAATCACACCAGATGCAGAGCTGAGGTGAAATGACTGTGATTTCTTTGTACAAAAGGTATTTCTTAAACAGACAACAGCATTGATTTTACTGTATTCTATGGTCCCTAACTGTTGTAGTGCATTTTATTTTTCATTGTTTCAGTTTATTTTACTACAGTAAATTGAGGAGAAAAAATTGTCTTGTGTCTGTACAGTGTATTTTGTTTATCAGATTAAGAGGTTGCTCTGGGGTAAACAACAATTATTCATTACATTATTCATTCATTATTCATTTGTGTAATAACAGGTTCTCACAGCAGTGTTTTGAATCGATTTCACCAAGTGTAGTAACTGTTGTGTAGTGTATGTGTTTTGATGGCTTTTGTGTGATGTCTGAAGGCAGTTTGGTCTGGATGCAAGATTATGTTTTTTAAAAGGCTGAAGATTGTGAAAAGAGTGTGGAGTTACACATTTGTGTTAAGACATGTAATGGAGCATAACTTGAAATGAAAAAAAAAAAAAGAGAGAGATTTTATGCACTGATTTTTAACTTCACTTTAACACAGGGGTGTCAAACTCATTTTAGTTCAGGTATCACATTCAGCCCCGTATGATCTCAAAAGGGCTGCACCAGTAAAATAATAGAATAATAAACTATAAATGATCTCAACCCTAAACATTTCTCTGTGTTTCAGTAAAATTGCATTATGAAAATGTTTACATCCCAACCTGAAAGTTCTTATGAAAAATAAGGGCAATTAGAACAATATTATGTCTCATTTCATCTCATGTCTCACACATGTGCATTACAACTTACTGTAATTTAGAGAATTTTGAAAGCATGACCATAATTAGAGAGAGAGATTTCAGTTTGTTTGGTTTCAGTAAGCTTACGATACATGTGGCTCTTATTTTTTGGTTGTATATGATTTTTGATGACTATACAAGCAGCAGTACCTTCCATTGCATCTCATGGACTTGTCATGGAGACAGTATTTAAGTGACCATTAATATTGGACCTTGAGTGTTACAGTATATGGTTGATAACATGATCAATGTAGAATCTGATTTAGCAAAATACGTTTTTGGTTCTGTTGTGGAGGGCTAAGACTTGTTTTGCCTCCACATCTTTAACTTTAACCCATAAAGACCAAGTGCTACTTTCATGTCAGTTCCCAAATGAATTTTTCTCTCTATTTAACCTTTCCCAAGTAATTTATCACCATTTATTATAATATTATACTATGTATTTTCTGGGGGGGGGGGGGGGGGGGGGGGGAGTATAAACATGTATTTTCCTATATTTAATTTACTAATCAATAGAAACTAAACAAAAAGTGACATTTTCAGCACAATATATCATTAAGTGAACATAAAACAAGTGTCTCCATCCACTGTCATTCATCAAACTCCATGGGTTTAACTGGTGAATCGATGTTGAAGAAGATGATGGTGTTTCCACATTCACTACAGAACCTCTGAATGTCCAAAAAGGGTTATATCTGATGACCATGAAAAGATGACAACCTGGATTTTAGACCAGTTATTTCAACATATTGATAGATTTAGAGGATCAACAGGTATAAAACATTTTACATCAGTAGATGCTTTTGGTTGTTGGTGGTTGTTTGGGTCTTTATGGGTTAAACACAGAAATGGGTTTTCTGTAGATTTTCAATAATAATAGAAGCTCATATAGCCACATAATTCCCATTGCTTGCAACACTAATACTGCTCATCATGAGGCAGTCTTTCACATGGATGCTTTACTTTTACACTTCACAAAGACTGTTAAATCCACTTTGCATAAATAAATGAATTTCAAACAATGCAATCTGGACAGAGAAGAGATTTTTTTCATCGCTGGGTGTTCTGGCTAAGCAACCACCACACGGTTCGCATTTATAATTACCTCAAAGTTTTAGAAAAAGCCACATTTAAATGTAAAAATACTGTGAGCACGCATCACTGAGCATGATTTATGCCACAGTCATTCTCACAAATGAAAATGTGTGACTGCTGAAATTACAATTATCATTCCCAGGGATGATTGACGTTACAAAGGCTCACTGACAAGAGAGCAGCAGGAAATCCTGAGTTTCCATGGAAATTGGACAACCTTTCGGGCACACACTGTCGCAAAACAGCGAGGGAGCGCTTGTGTTTGTTTGTGTGGAAGTCATTAAATTATCAGACTGCCACATTCAGCCAAGATCAACGCTGCTGCTGCACTTGCACATACACTGAGTTTATGTGCAGGTTCACTGGTGAATACATTTAAACAACTAGTGTGATATATTCAGCGCATCCTGCCTAACTCTTCAGGCTAAAATCTCTCTCCGTCTTTTGAGACGGCTGCTCTAACATCGCCCTGTCAATGGTTTCTCTCCACCAAGTCATGTGTGAAGCAAAGACAGACACTGATCTTTATTAGCATAAGGAAACCATAGTGACAGAGGGGAAAAGCTGGGTATATTCAATTCCACCTGTGAGTGCTGGATGTGCGAATAAAAAAACACACAGAGGACATGGAGTCGGTTTTCAAGTAGGCTTAAGAACAAACAAATCCATCTGAGACAGGGCTTTAATTTTTTTTTTTTTGCATCTGCTGCCAGCCTTGTATACAGCGAGTGTATACAGGGGCCTGGATCCTGTCTTTTAAAATGCTAGATGGAACAAAGCAGAAGAAACTGCATTTAAAAAACCTTGCCGGATGACTTGAAATGTTTCCAGTAGGAAAACAACAGTGCAGGTATGGGAGGTAACTCAAGCTGCACAGATTTCAAGGATATCTTTGTGGTACAAAAGAAGCTTAGACTATCAGCTCTGCCAGGCATACCTTCAAGGGTTTGTCAAAGCAAAAGCACATCTTATGCAGATTGTTTTGTTTTGGAATAGTGGTACAAGTAATTAAAGGCTCAGTGTCATTTTAAAAATGGAAATAAAACATTTAATTACAACATAAACACATCCTTTTGACTTAGTTTTTCATTTAACCAGGAAATAAAAGAATCCTACAAATTGAGGAAATAAAATGTGCTGCTCCCTCTGAAAGGGACCCACCAGGAATAAGATTAGAATAAATAAGAAACAGGGAGGGGAAAAGGTGGGAATAACTATTGCATAAATAAAGTATTAGAAAAAGGTACATGGTAGCTGATGCAGCAGCTGCTTTTGATACATATGGTTTAATTTCTGACAAAATCCATTTTCCACTTTGGCCGAGAGGGAGAATGGCGCGAGGTACCTGATGGGCGGGTCCCCACACTGAGAAGCAAAGATGAAGTGATGCAGGTTTAATCCATATGCACAGCACATCAGTCACCCTGGACAATGAGTCTAATGCAAAGTGGTTACGTATGGAGAAAGAGAAAAAGGAGGGGGGAGAAAAACACACCCCAGCATGGAGGAGATTCATTTGGAGGAGCTGATGGCTTACTGGGATATCACTCACTTATCGCTGCTGTAGTTCAAGGCGCAGAATGGCTGAGGAAATAGCTGTCCATCAACCTGGAATAAAGTCAGTGGAGTACACGGCTGGGTAGCTAATGGATGTTTCCACAGGGAGGGCAATTTGGCGAATGGCAAAGTGGATGGGTCCATCATGCCAAGATGGGATTACGTGCGATTGTTATCCTTCACAAGCGTGATATGACGGTCAAGGAGTGTAATGTATATGGACAGGGGAGACATTAAATAGTAATCTCTCCACAGCCCACTCACAACCAATCAGCCTCTCTGACCAGGCTAACGTTATGAGTAGCACTTAAAACAGAAAGGCTTCTGCTGAAATATGCAGAGCAGCTAGCTCTAAAGAGAGAGATAAATTAAATTCTTATCTGCAGACTCAGTTCAGTGCATTTACGACCAAATCAAGAAAATGATTACAGAATGAATTGACAAAACTTTGCCATAAAAAAAGAAAGTCCCTGACAAAACAATATGTAACAGTTAAAGGTCCAATGTGTGATATTTAGGGCACAAGTGTCAAACATATGGCCTGTGGACAAAAAGCAGCCAATCAAAGGGTCCATTCCCGCTCGTGGGATGAATCTGTGAAATACAAATTTACACTGAAGATATTAACAATCAAGGTTGCAATAATCAGTTTAGTTCAGGTTCCACATTCAGCCAAATTTGATCTCAAGTGAATCAAACCAGTTAAATACTATTATAATAACCTATAAATGATGACAACCTCAAAATGTTCTCTTTATTTTATTGTTAAAAATGTCAAATTACATGAAAATGTTTACATTTACAAACTATACTTTCACAAACAATGTAAATAACCTGAAATGTCTTATGCATTTTAAACATTCCCCTGTGGTCTACATAAACTGTAAATGCTATGCTTAGGCCTGAATTCTTTATTAATTAAACTCCACTGGCCCATCGTCAACCCTAATTCTGAGTAATGACACAAGAAAGGTAGTTTTGAGTGCTGGCCCTTTAAATGCAAATGCCCCACTTCCTCCAGGTTGTGGATCGTGCTTCTCTGTCCCCTTCAGCCACTTGTGTTTGTCAATACAACCAACAAGTGAACATTTTAGATAATCGGCTCAAAGTTTGGACATATTTTCAGTATGGACTACAACTGCTGCTGCTGACAAACAATTATGGCGTACTCTGAGAAATGTTCATCAGAAGTCTTGACCTTATATGTGCAAACGTTGTGACGTAACTAGCTATAGACATAACAAATTAAGATGAAATTAAAACGGGTTGTAGAAATCCACTCGGTTTTTGCCAGGATGAATATAAAAGATAGCTTTGCAGCACCTGGAGGGTTCAAATTCACCAATTCCCCAAATACACAAATAAATGTACCAAAGACTAATAAAAGTGGGTTTAGCAAAATATGCCCCCTTTAAGACATGCCTATTACTAATGATTTGTGTATTTGTAGGTCCATTGTAATCAAATGTTAAAGACATTTCATGTTGTTCATGTTATTCACATTTTTAAGGAAACTTTGTAGATGTAAACATTTTCATAATGCAATTCAACTTTTTTCAATCTTAGTATTTTATTGGTCTGGTCCATTTCAAATTATATAGGGCTGTATGTGGCCCCTGAACTAAAATGAGTTTGACACCCCCGATTTAGGGGATTTAAGAGGAATGGAAAACAATGAGAATCATCTTTTAATTAGTGTATGGACAATGACTGGTTTCGTTTTACCTTAAAAATAGCTATTTATATTAGCAGATGGAGTCTGCCAAATTATACCTTAGCTTGGACGTCTCGTTGTTTTCCATTTTACTGCATTTTGTTTCCACTCAAACATAGTAGGCGATGGTAAGTCATCTTAACGCTAGAGTTAATATTCCCTTGACTGAAAAGCTCAGAAGAGACCACTATTTGAAGTCTGCAAATTCACCACTAGATGTCACTAAATATCACACATTGAACCTTTAAAGACAGCTACATCCATATGTAGGGCTGGGTATCATCCATAGATTTGAAAAACATACTTATCGCTGATATCCATGATACTTTTGTTTCAATACCTGTTCCTGCATACTTTGACACCAATTTTCCACTATAACAATGAGAAAATTACATGTTATACATCTTTTGTTTTATTCTTCACTTCCTTTGCATTTTAGTCACTCAAAGCAGCTTCATGATAAAAAAAAAAAAAAAAAAAAAAAAACGTTATTTAATAACATAGTAGCGGATTAATGTTGCAAGACCAAAATCAGAGGGAAAAATAGCAGAATTTGGAAATGCCTACCTACTCCTGCAGATCTTATCTTTCAATCCAAATCAAAAGACAAATACAGAAAGAAAAATATAGATGAGCTTATGTTGTTTCATGCTGTTATGGAGACATGAAGCCACTTTTCTAAGCTTCTACGGGTAGCCAGAGTACAGCAGTAAAGTTATGTCCAGGTTGATTTTTAACAGAATCTGCATCAGTGATTGCCAATTACAGCCGTCAATCATATATTTAACCCCTTGCCTGTCTGAAAACACCTGTGACTAGACAGAAACTTATATCACAGAGTGAGAGAGAGATCCATCTGTCCATTTGCATCTTTAGTTTTATGTTTGAGCACCTTGGTGTTTAACCATTCAAACCAGGTTTACAACATAAAAAAACCTGTCAACAACATAAAATAACCGTCATCTGTTGACATGACATTAAAGTCTTTAAACACAGTATGTGCATGTTGCATGCACTAAGAGTGATGAGATTTACTCTTTACATACTGAAATGTAGTTGATATTATTTGTTATTAATCCATATCTTAGTAATTTGGTCAGTGGCATAAAAGGATGTATGATACCCAGCCCAACCAACATACCAATCTAATGTTCAACTTTCAAGTATTTGTCCCTTTTTCACATTGAAATACAAAAAACAATATTGTTATATATTATATATAGTATAGTGTTTGCATTTCAACAGTAGAGCACAGTTGCCTCCAAGGAAAAAAGGCACTGATTGCATCATTCACTATCGTACCGAGCAGCTGCGGTGCCATACATCTCCTTTCCATTTTCAGAAAAATAACAAGCCTGTCACAAATTGCACCTTCCCTCTAATACTCCTTCAGCAGCCGGTTTGAAGCTGCACATCCCCAAATATCCAGCGGCGTAAACGCTGAAGCCTCAGAAGATGTGTTTGAGGTGCTTGGCGCCGTACGATTTGAAAAACACCAGGAGGATTAGGGTCCACAGGCCCAGGATGAAGCCATCAGGGGGATGCCAGTCTTTCTGTTTTGGTTTCTGAGGGAAGTGGGGAGGAGGTGAGGTGGGCCGGGGTGGGGGAGTGGAGATGGGGAGGGGAGCAGAGGGAAGAAGGAGAAATTGCACATTAGTAACAGTGTATAGTTCTCCTGTTGAGGCCACGGCTGATTGTTCTGTCATTCACACATACACCATCTCTTTATGTACGCACACATTTCATGTATACTATCTGCTGTCTCATGAACACAAAAGGTTCACACAAAAAGCGGGTGGTAAAGCTCATCAGTACACCTCCCATGTCTTGTGTTTGTCCCATTCACTGCCACATCATCACTTTGTGTATGATTATACTTTTAAATCTCACCCATATTAAACATGCATCTCACAAGGAGCACATTTATATGCTAATGCGGTGGCAATATTCTGCGGAGAGATGAGATTTAACCTCTAAAAAATCTTCCTAAGTCCTCTGCTGGCGACAAAGCTATAGACAGGCTGTGAGGACGCACTTAAGAGATTTCTGTTATCCCTTGCTATACAAGCTGCCATTATCCAGTTGGGAAATCACAAGTCAGGAAAGGCTTCCCCAAAGCTAGAACCCCATGACTTGGCAAAGAGGATGAATGCCAAGCCTGTGTACGGAGAGAAAGCACGACATACTGTACACTAACTCAGCTACTTAAATGCCTTCTCTAGCTCTCCTTCGCACTACTGTAGTCACCCAGTGTACATTTACTCCTCCTGAAGAACATCCATATCAGTCTGACACACTGCAGTGAGAGCTGGGGCTGGGCTGACAGGCCTGACAGACCCTGGAGGATTAGATGCTGGTGTGAAAACCCAGTCCAGAGTCATCATTACCAACAAACTCAGTGGGACTACAGCCAAGACACAAGGCTATCTGCAGCAACACGCAAAAATAACCTCCGTGAACTAGAGCTGCACAGTGTTTGTTGTAACAACGTCACTGCAATGAGCATATGTGCAATGTCGAGTAAGACAATTCAATTCATCATGCGACAACTTTTTAACAAAGTGATGAGTCATAGATCTTATTTTCCAACTAGTCTACATGAGAAGGCTGTCGCATGTTGATTATCTACTCTGATTTAAGGCCCCTTGGATGCACAGGATTTGTTGTTAGTGTTTTCCATTACTGTGATTAGCTAAACTGTGGCGGCCAAGTTAGATCTATTTCACACTCAAATGTCTTCAAAGTATTTTTTAGCTTAACTTTTATTTCTATGCAAATGCAGTCAAAATCACCTCTATACATCAAAATGAGAACTCTTTAAAAATAGAGCTTTTCAAACCCTCGGATGAGAATGTCTGCAGTTTTTCATATAGCAATATGGATCAACTAAATATAAAATTTTAATCAACTAAAATGTTACAAAATTGTTAAAATTTGCACAACTACACGGCAGTGTGGTTAGGCAGTCTGTAAAAAAAAAACAAAAAAAAAAACTCCCTCATGTCCTTAATGGATGATTGGGTTGCAGTGGAGGAGGTGGCTTTATTTTCTCTGTTTATTGTTCCTTTGCTGTGCGGTCATAGATCACTTTGTGACTGAATTTCACACGATTACACAAATTGGTTGTATTGCCTTGTGGTGCAGGCACCAGCATGTAGCTAATCTTGCGCAGTAGGTCATTTGTTGTTTTTCTTAGTTGGACTCCTTGACTAAATTGTTTCCAAACAGCTGAATTGGTTTTAGCTTTCTTGTTGACCAAAGGCTCTCTTTCTGTCATCTCAACTCAAGCTGAACAGCAGGGAGTAAATTTGGGCTTTTAGGGAGAGGAGAAAGTGTGCTGCTGTAAAAGAAAGGGGTGCGCTGGGTTTTTAACACAGAACTAAATGTGGAAAAATAATTGGTTTATCTTGCTGGATTTCCCTATCATTAGGTGCAGCACCCAAGCCATTTTAGAAACCACCTACAGCAAATTAATGTAAAAATGACAATGGCTGCATTTGGTCCCTAGAAGACGTCTTTACTAAGTTTTGTTATCTGGTTTCTAGGCATTCATTTAATTTCTGCTCTTAGTTTTCTAACGCACATATAGTTATAATAACCATGTGACGCCCAACCCACCCACCTCTGCCCCTAAAGCTTCCACATAGCAAAATAGTCTGAAATGGTCTAAAATACTAAGAAAATACTAGTAAAATATTAGTGCAAAATGTCAAATTTACTTAAGGAAGGAACCCCAAGCCACACCACCATAGCCCCCCAGAAACTTAGACCTACACCAGCAACAATTTATCTTTATCTTTATGCCAGTTTGTCAAAGCAAAAGATTAAAATCTCTTAAGTGTTGTATTAGTATTGTATATTTAATGTACTGAACAGAAACAAACTAAAATAAACTTAATACTATTTTCAATCCCAGGTGGATATATTGGAGTTTTTCAAACTGACCTATTTTACTTTTTACATTCTAGATGTCTACTTTCTATTTAACTTTTTTCACATTTTCCAAAATGAGTTTAAATACAGCTTTAAAAATCCATTCATTTTTTAATAGTCGGGCAGTTTGTGTTTACACAGATTTCCTTCCTGAACAAAATGGTTCAAAGTTGTGATTTACAACATCAACAGCAAAGTGGAAGAAAATATTAGGGTAGTAAAATGCTGGATGGACACCATAGAGCAACCAGATCATATAAGGTTGGTTTATTGTCCATCGGAACCGCCTGTCCAGTGTGACTTTAAAAAAACAAAACGAACAAAGAAAGTGTCTTCCAGTCTTCACAGATATGAATTTAACAGGACATATGTGCTAAAGGCAGTGCAGACAGGGTGATATTTTTCATGGCTGTGCTTAAGTTAAAACTGCCTATTTGTAGTCTGACTTATACATAAATTGATCTGTGCACTTACATGGTCATTTAATATTCTGCTGAACTCACCTTTGTAAACAGAGGCAGATTTGGGTCTGTCATGGTGTACAGTAGAGGGAGTGGTTCATTTATGTGTTTCTGTGTTACCACATATAAACACCAAACAGCAGGTTCTGGCTGCTGTTTTAAATCCTTTTAAACACAGTCTGAAAATTTTTAAATAGTAAAATGTGAATACCTCTTATTTTCAGCTCACTTGTTTTTCATATTTTCCATCCTCCTGACTCCTGAACACTTTCTGTCCATCAGCCAATAAAACTGAAGCAGAACAGAGCAGCTTTTCTGTGGCCAACAGGAAAACTGCTGCTACAAAAGCAGCATGTACAGAGGGTGCTGGAGAATGAATCTGACCCCCTGCATAATACAGCGAGTCTTAAAATAGCTCCTTGCACACGATTATATTCATTAAATAACATTCACAGAAGGTACAATTGCAGGTTTCGTATAGTAATTAATATTAATTGCTCTAGCAGATGAAAATTATTGTAATTTCTTAGTTTAACGGCCTGTGGTAAGTGAGGCGAAAAGTTAATTTCAGGAGCTGTGGATGCCAGTGTACAAATGCTTCTGTGCAGCTTGGGCCCACTGCCTTCTTAAGGCCATCTATACAAACCAAACGACTATTACATGACAATGCTGCCAATTTCTAATGTAGAAAGACTAAGGACAGGAGTAAAATTGGATTTTATCTGACTCCAAATTTATTTAACAGCTTAATCAAGTCAAATCAATAGGACTCCCTGGCCATCCAGAATGCCAAAGAAGAGACAGCGAGGCGTCTGCAACCCAAAGTGGCCTTTAGCTCCAGGCGAGGCAAAGAGCTGGACAGAGTCAGGTTGGAGGTCGGAGGCACAGCTTCTGATTTAAAGCTGCATTCACACTCCACATATTAGAAATTACTTAGTGCTGAGATTCATGTTTTTATTGATCTACAAGAGGAAGCCTTAGCAAGTTTTATGCCTGTCACATTGCAACTGACATCTACGTCAAATTTTAACAAAACCAAACCATTACAAAAATGTCCTCACGATACTTTACATTTAGAGCTGGTCAAGACCAGACTCTTGATAAGGCAATACTTATACTTATCCATTCAGCAAAATGGAATTTATCACTCAACAGGCCCAAACTCATGCTCACTTTGTTGAATTGGCTAAAGATCCTGTGGCTCTGTTGAACACTTAGTTTTAATCAAGACTTTCCTCTCATTTTTCAAAAATAAACTATTTTGTCTAACAATACTTTTTATGTATCCCTACTCTTTTTTCATGTATGTACAAATTTGGAATATTAATGCATGGATAAATGCATGACAATCCTCAAGTTCTCCATGGATATAACTAAAATAAAATGTAAAAAAGTGAAAACACACATGTTTCTGAACCATTTAAACTGTGAACTAATGACAACATTCATGGTGTTCAGATTCAGTGAAAATTTATACCAAAGATACAGAAGGTACAATGTGAAGGAAAATAAAGTCTATTTTATGGTAAACATGTCTCTTTCCCAGCTTTTTGAGGGTGTTGCAGGCATTGAAATCAGAATTTGTCTACAGATGGTCAGTGAAAATCTTTTCTTTGTACTGCTGTTATATACAGTATGTAAGGGTTCAAATGAATAGAAAAAAACACCGATTTAAGAATAATTTTATATATTATATGTAATACATTCATACTGTGTATCTTAATCCTAATCTTAAATGCTTATTAATCTGTTTCACATCTCTGTAAATCTAATAGTGTCAATCTACGTGACACACTGTTGTTATGCACATGAACAAGATCAGTGCGTGTGCTGTGGATATTATTACCTCCGCCAAGGAACAGTGGGGGTTATGTTTTCTTCGGGGTTTGTCTGTTTGTCTGTTAGCAAGATAACTCAAAAAGTTATGAACGGATTTGGATGATATTTTCAGGAAATGTTGATACTGGCAGAAGGAACAAATGATTAAATTTTGGTGGTGAACGGGTGGGTGGGGTGGACTGATCTGCCTTGGCGGAGGTCTGCACTCTCCGAGTGCTTTTCTAGTTTATCCACTGTCCCCTTCCTTTACATTGCAAGTTCAGTGTGAAGGATGTGGATTTCATCTGTGCATTTTTCATGGACAAGACCTACACACACACCAGATAGACACTTTCACTCAGACCATCGGACTGACCAAATTACCGGTTTAAAATGGACACAGAAAACAGAAGTCTAAAAAAGACAGGAGGAAGATAAGGGACAGGACTGCTCATCAGCTGGTGGAGGAAGCTGTCTGTGAGGTAGACAAGGGGGAGACACCCCACTCTGTGGAGGAAGCAGACTGCCGGCCACAAGATAAAGCAATCTCTCAGCCAGTCAACCCTTCGAAGATTCGAAATCTCCGAGTGGTAAGTGGCCTGCAACTCGATAAAACAGAATAGGGGCAGATATACATAGATTATTACCAAAAGCACAAATTGTAGATTTTGCAAATACCCATTTGTAGGAAGGGAGACAAAAAAATCATGTTAAATAGCTGTTCCTCATAACTGTGTTTGGCGAGTTCAGTTTGGTGTACAGACAACTGTTTTAATGTGATAAGGTTTTCCTTAACTTTATAGTAACGTTAGTAATGTTATACCTGCATCATCCAGCACTGGACAGTTTGTGTTAAATCATGTACAGGATGAAATAAATAATGTGCATTTATTTGCAGTTTGACAACATTTTACATGGTTAACAGGCATCAAAAGATGTATAAAAATTTTTTGAAAGTCCACATTATTCAAGCTCTGAATTTGAAAAGGAAAAGAAAGCACACAGCATATTTCTACCATAGTAGATTATCCAGAGTGTGGCTTGTCTGTTCACACAGGACAATGAAGTTCAAAGCAATAGTAAATTTACTATATTTAGCATTTTTGTCATTATTTTCATCCATTTCATTCAATTTGATAAAAACTGTCCTTTCTGGTGCAATTTTTATTTTGAGGTAAGTAGCAGCAAGGCAACAAAATGCCCTTTGGAAACTAAGTCAAAAAAAATTTTCACTACAAAAGTGTAAATTTTCTGTTATTTTCATCTTTGTTTACAGATTCTCACTCTGACTAGAAAAAGTAGGTATTCATCCTTTTTTTTCTCCAGACAAAGCTCACACTGTTTTTGTCTTCCCATGAATATATATCTCACATCTCTATAGGAGGTTTCATAAACTTTCAGACTGCTTTAAGGAAGCAGAATAGTCTGAATGCCACGTTCATTCACAACCTTCCATCCAGCAGTAACATTAACAAAGACAATGTTTAAGTATGTAAAATATAGATTCTACCAGAATACAGTTACATTGAAGTGCATGTATTCTGTAAAATGAAAGTAACTCTGACAACAGTAATTATGTGAAGCAGAGTTTCTGTAGTTTACCATACAGTGTGTTTTTGCTCACCTATTTGTGAAATAGTTTTACAATGATTTTACAATAAGCTTAAGGTTATGCAGGTTCTTTGCCAAGTTTATGAAAAACATAAACAAATATTACATTTAGGTATACAATTATCACAGTACTTTATTGAGCAACATTTGCTTTAAGAATATTAGATTTTTTTTCCGCAATATTTCCTAATATTAAAAAATGTATTGTCTTCTCCATGTACTAAACAAGATTATTGCCATTATTATCAGGTAAAGAATATAAAAGCCTTTCTGTGAGAAGAGCAGGCCTCTCTCCTTAAAATAGAAGATAAATCACTGGTCACCTGAGCAGTGACAAAAGCTCCTACAGTAGCATTGAGATGTAGAAAGTGCAGACCCACTCACATGGCTCTTTTCCTGTTGTCATCTTGATCCATAGTCAGTTTAAACTAGGTCTGCTCTGCAATTTAATACATGTCACAGCGCATGACCGGATGGTAATTGTTCAATTGTACCATGCAGTTCACCTGTGTGGAAGCACCTATTCATTTATTCCTCCCATTTATTACATTCCTCCACTCATTTGTTATTATCAGCTACGTAAAAACATGGAACAGACAGTCTCTTATTGCAGTGCGCCTCACAAAAACACATTACTTTGGCAAGCTGACATGTCATGACTAGAGGTCAACCGATATAAGTTTTTCTAAAACTGATGCCGATTTTTAAAAATTTGGTCAGCCAATGGCCGATATCTACAATCGATTTTTAACGCTGATATTTAGGGTCGGTGTTTTTTTTTAAAAGCACATTGACTGTAAAATGCAATTGAAAGACTCAGATAATTAAGATTTTTATGCAGCAATATAAATGAAATTATTAATACAGATACACATAGTACTCTTTTAACATTTATTGAACTTCAAGTGCTATACACACAGGTGCCTATAACATTTTTACTACTGATCAAATATCGGCTTTCAAAAAAAAAAATTCAGGATGATATTGAAAAAAAAAAAAAAAATCAATACATCAGTCCAATATATCTATCTCTATTCATGACCACCAAAATATATTGAGAGAGTACATTTAAATTTAACCAAGGGGGATGTACAATAAGTAACCTATAGCCCAATTAGTATTATCATCATCATATATAAATTACATATTAAGAATTTCCCCCTGGCGATCAATAAAGTTCACATGTATCTGTATTAGATGCACCATAGTTTTATCATATTTCAAATATTCTTCCCAGGAGAAAAGGCTAAATTTGCATCTCTTTCTACACAGCTTTTAGTTTACAATAGAGGTCTATCACTCTACTCACATGAACTCTGTGTCTGAGTACAGTATGTCTGTGGGCTGAAGACCAGATTTAAAAAAAACAGTGTCACAGATTCACTGATCCAACATTAAAGTGACAATATGTTGTAATTCTACTCTAAACGGCACAAAAATGACAAATATATCATTACAGTGTTTGAAATAAAGAGGTCTGGTGCTATATGTCAATTGCATTGTTTTGGAGAGACAAGCACTGAAATTTTGCACTGACACAGGCCGTGAATGAATGTTTGAGTCAACTAGTAGGAGAAGCGAGCCACTCTGCCCAAGCCCATGGCACTGAAAGCAAACACTAAGGCAGAGTTGAGTTCAATAACCAGTAAGAAACCACTTTGAGCACCAAAGAAAGTGACCAAGTGACAAAAATAGAAGCATTTTCATTGTTTTCCCTACTGGACACAGC
This sequence comes from Sphaeramia orbicularis, assembly GCF_902148855.1. NCBI lineage: Eukaryota > Metazoa > Chordata > Actinopteri > Kurtiformes > Apogonidae > Sphaeramia > Sphaeramia orbicularis. Next base: position 8,902,258 of record NC_043973.1, read on the forward strand.
TCTAAAGTAATAATAATAATAATAATAATGATAACAACTCGGCTCGGGCCTAATAACAACAATAACAGATATTTACAGCAGCTACTGACAACACAAATCATGCAGAAAACAGAGATGATTTGTGGTTTTACTGTGGCTGTTTTCTGTCTAAAACATAGCTAAGCAAACAGAGCTATGATGTAAACTATCAGCTGATGCAGCACCAGCACGTTAAGATTATAAGACACTGTAACTCTGTCTAAATTTATTTTTGAAAGAGAAGACTTGATGATACCATAATGAAATGAGCTTCATACTTCAATCGGTGAATAGTTGAATAGTCTATAAATACTTACTATTGAATTGTTGGTGAGTCTGTTAGCATTCTGCATTCTGGGTCATGAGTTCCCCCTGCCGTTGATAGTCTGGAATATCAATACTACATGAATAATGTTTAACAGGATAGTCTAAACAGTAAATATTATGGCAGAACCCAAAACCCTCATGAAAGACAGTGATTCTAATCATTCATTGGTAGACCTCTCAGGTGACAGCCAATGTGAATTACAATAACTGGGTAAATAAAGAAGGCATAAAAAAGGCACAAGTACAACATGTGGAGTTCTAAATAAGAGTGACAACATGCACTGGTGGGTAATTGATGAGAGAAGCTGAAACTCTTTCCCACCTCCCACATGTGCTTTCTGAGGGTAGTGACAGGTGGGGAGTCACACTGAGGTTGTTAGGTGTCAAACTATAATGCAGGATGAGCTCAGGAAGGGTAGACACCTCTTGTGCAGCTGAATGTGATGTGCTATAGTCCACGGATCTTAATTAATTAATTACTTGGCAGGGGACTGCAGTGACAGCACTGCATGTGCCAAACCCAAGTGTATTCATTTTTACATTCACCCAAATACAATCACATAGCTCTGTTATAGGGTTACTAATATTTATGTGGTCAAATGACTGAATCACATGGAAATGGCCAAAAAAAAAACAAAAGAAAGAAAAAGAGGGAATAGCCTAAGCTTTGTATATAACAGGCAAATCTGATTCAGAATCAGAAAAGACAAAATCATTTATTTATAGTCTATTTAACAGTGCACAACACAATTTTTAAAAATAATAATAATAATAATAATAATAATTATTATTATTATTATTATTATTATTATTATTATTATTATTATTATTATTATTATAAAAGTAATATTGTCCCAGAAACAGATAAGAGATCATTTTCATCTGTAGTCATACATCTCATTGAAATTAAATCACTTTAAAAGCATTTCACACGCATTTTGTAAATGACAAAACAGCTCAACTTCCACTTCCTGTCCCTGTTTCTTGATGTAGAGTCGTACTTTTAGTATTGTTTTACTACAATCCTACAACATGAAATTTACATTAAAAAAGAAATGCCACTGCTTCTTATCAGTTTTGTTGAGTCAGATTCTGCCAACCTCATTTATTTCCTAACATGTCAATATAGATCTGATATTTCACTATTTGTAAACTCACAGGACACACAGGAAAGTGGGGATTTTGCCTCATAAATCCAATGCATTGATTGATTAATTTCTTTGTGGGTTTGAACCCAAAATAATGTATTAAAAACACCAGTGATAACAACACAGGCAGCACAGTTGTTCTTGTTTTGTCTGGGAACTCTGCTGGGTTTAAGAGGCTTCAGGGTTTCAGTTCCCATGGGACGGGAAAAAAAAAAAAAAAAAACACTGAAAATATTCTAAATATAACAGACAAAAAATGGATACTGATTTTTAGGCTGGATAAAACCTCAAACTAACCCTTTCAGAGGATCATATGGTTCTACATCTTGTGATTATCTGTTATAACAGATGACCCTGAACTACTCCTGACACTCATAAATACTAATCACAAATTCAGCCTCTTTCAGAATCATGCAGTAGGAGGAGTTGGACTCCGAGTGGAGCTAGCACTGCACTTTAACATTACAGAATACACAGTAAAAATGTATCTGCTTCCATAGGTAAAATCTAATTTTGTAGGAAACACTACGTGGAGTAATTTTTCAAAAGTCCTATAGTCTCAATTTGAATAAATTAAGTTGCAGACCTCCATGTACTAAGTAATCTTTTTTTTCAATGTTTTTTCTATACTCATAAAGACAGCACCTTCCTACATCATCCATTGACCTTATCTGCTCAAGTCAAAACCTATCACATGTCTCAACACACGATGAGCTTGACCCGTCTGCTCTAGTTTAGTCGAATCTGAAGCAACTCCCCAAATCCCAATTAAATTTGCCAGCATGCCAGAATAGTCGTCCCTTATGTTTTACGGTCAAACAGACACAGGGCTATGACAGAAGTGATCTGTCCCTGGGAGACGTTGACACAACCATGTGAATACTGATCTGACAGTTCAGACATCATCACACAGCCACTGCTTTCACACAGCGCAAATGTGGCCCAAATAAGAAATTCAGTGTTTTTTCTAAACCTCTGCTGCACCAAAAGCTTTGACAACTATGTTACATGATAGAACCTGAGTTGGTGACAAAGTGGCTGCCAAGAAGACAAGGAGTGGAGCTGAGGGTTAACCACCTGGAGGGTAAGGCACAGAGCAGGGGATATTCATAAGAGACAACTGGGAGCATGTACCCACTGGGTGCAGTTGACCTCCATCACAATGGAAACTAGAGGAATATGTGATTTGGACTCAGTATGTGTGCATGAATGTGTGCGTTCCTCGTTCTTCCATCTTGGTGGGGATTTTGACCCGAGTGGACCTGATGCAGGGGGACAAAAACTGAGGTCATAGAGCCTGCTCTTTGAGGATTAGTCTTGGTTAAGTTTAGGTTGAGGTTCAGCATTTAGCTGAGCTATTTAAGGTTAGGATAAGGGGACAGAGAATACATTATGTCAACAAATGTCCTCAGAGTGATAGTGAAACAAAAGTGTGTGTGAGAACACAAGCCCCATGGGTAAAAGGAGGAGCAGAGGGAGATGGATCAACTGTGACAGGACGCCACGTCAGCACAGCCAACAGAGAGAGGAACATATGTCAGGAGGGAAGAGAGGGAGACAGAAGCATTTAGGGATGCAGAAAACAGAATTTTCAATATTCTGCTCATTTTAAGGTCCTTAATTATTAGGCCTGTAACGGTACACGTACCAAACCGAACCATTTCGGTACACACCTGTTCGGTTCAGTACACAGCTGTACTGAAACAGCACAGTATGTTGAGAAAAAGAAAAAGGAACGAAAGATGCTGTTCGATGTGGAACTTTACATCCGTGCAAGTTCCACACGGACATATTGAAGGACGCGCACATCGACCCGAAATACAAAACAGCAGCTGATATAAGATAAAAAAAAAAAAAAAACAACAAATAGGATGTGAACCTGGAAGGACGAGACTGAAGACCCTCCACCGTCATTACAGTCCTGTTTGGGATCAGTTCAGGTCCCGGTGAAAGACAACAACGAGGAAAGAGAGGTTAATAAGATGGACGCTGTTTGGCCCCTAGGAACTACGGTAGTTCTAAAACACTTACACTTGCTCTGTCTGTCTCTCTCTCTCTCTCACGCATGCTGTATAACAGAGGAATAGAACCCGTAGTTGGACGTTGAAATTATATAAAGTTTCACTTTTGTTTCACGCCAGCGTTTGTTACATTAGTTATGGACACACACACACACCCCCCCGGCTCCAAAAAAAAAAAAAAAAACATCCCCCCGACAAATCGCACCCTGCGCGCACGTACACACAGTGTCCTAAACAGTTTGTTATCTGTCCTAAAATAAATAATTTGGTTAATTTTTTATTGTCAATGTTGCTCTTCAGTTTGTTTAAAGAGAATACCAGTTTGTCCTCTGGTTAATGTTGCACTTGATGTGGAATTTTTTTGGTATTTTTATGCAGAATGTAAACTGATAGAACTGTGATTTGATTTTTGTTGTTTGTTCAAAACTACCTGTCAGGGAAAAGTGCAATACTAATGTTTAAAATATATTTAGTAATATTAATGATTCATTTTATTTTCTATTTGATTTATGGCAGCAGAATTTTATTCCTGTTTTTCTATATTTGAATTTTTCAAAAAATTGGGGGAAAATTTTTTAAAAATTCATAAATGTATTAAAACATTTTGAGGGGTTTTCTTTCTTCCCGTACCGAACCAAAAAAAACTGAACCATGGCTTTCAAAACCAAAAACGTACCGAACCGAAAATTTTGTGTACCGTTACAGGCCTATTAATTATATTTCTTTATTGCGTGACCAAAAACTGAAAACAACAGTTATAGTTAAAGAAGACACCAATACATTTAAGACTTCTCACTATCAAGAGAAATTTGTCAATTATTTATCTTTTACCTAATTTCTGTAATGACCTTTTTTTTTTAATCTGTCTGTAAACATTACATTTCTGAAGCTTATCGGCAATAACCTAATATTCACATGACAAGTAAAAGATGCACCAAGTAAAAGTGCTACATACAGCAGAACAATTTAGCTAATGCAGCACGAAGTTACAGTAAATTTCCTATCAGTTGAACTGCTTAAATAACTGCTGTAATTATTATTATACTATAAAGTGTACCTTTTTGTTCTGATGCTCTTTGTTCCATTGAAAATTACATTTAAATTGCCATGCATAGAAATCAACTCTACCAAAAAGGGAAAAGTAGGTAATTTCTGGTATTCCTATTCACCTCTCATAAATATAAGAGTTCTTGACGTCTCATCCCTCTTAAAATAAATACAATATAAAGTATGCAGCTCTTTCATTAAAAAAAAACATGAGGGAGGAGAGGAATCAATATTAGTCATGGAAATGAGAGAACAACTGAGAGACAGGAGCAGAAAAGAGGCGAGTGCTCACTGACCTTCACTGACGAACCTATTCACAGCCCACCATCAAGGACAGGGACCCACACTCAGGCAGCCTGCCTCCATTACACACGCTTTGTGTTGCGTATTCAATTCACCAGTAAAATCAATTAACAGCTACCCATCTGATTGATTGGAGCTAATTAACATGGCCATGCTGGATGCTAATGGTCGTTGAGGGAGGTCTGAAACACCCTGCCAAACACTAGCACTCCAAGGTCAAAACTACAGCAATTTATGTTGTGCAGAGCTGGATGGAGCAACAGCCACTGGTAACTGCCAGGACAGTTGACTGTATTGCCTTCATATTCCAGCCCAGGGCAAGTTCTGGACGGCAAAAGTAGTGGGTGCATTATTCTGACTACTTTTCTAGAGGATGGAAAAGTCCTCTAGAAAATAAAGATGTTTGTAATTAAATACTATAGCGCACCAGTAAAGCAATCCTATTCTTACTCCATTAGAAAGAGGGAGTTTGTCTGAGTGGGCTTGCCCTGTGATCTGCACAATCCCTACAGCCGCTTTTGTAAGTGTCATTGTTGCAGCCTGAGTGATGGAAAGGGGATTTGGCAAGGGGTGGGAGGGAAGCAAAGCATTAATTTTCACTCTTTCAATTTTCAATTCTCTGGAGCCATATGGTGTGGCATCAAGCTGGCAAAAGAACAAATAACAATTTGACGCCAGGGACCAGGACTCAGAGAGAGGGAAAAAGTAAAATACTTGTACACAAGAGTTAAAAAAAAAAAGCTCAATCTAGTCATTTCCAGAACTGAACATATTGTGATTAGGCATTGGCAACATGATGAGATGTGCGATGTTGGGAAGAAGAGGTGGAAAGAAGAGGGAAGAGGGGGCTCACCCTGTCATTGCTCGTGAGACACCTGCCAATGGTGACAAAGTCTTAATCAACTCCTCACATACACAAAAGGGGGATTTTATAAACACACACCGTACAGCACAGACATATATACCCACTGTCATTCACTCTGATGACTTTTCTATTTACAAGCCGTCGCCTGCCCTAGTCTACTGGCAAATAGAAAAATGGTTTTCTTGGAAGACAAACACACTGAGAAGATTTGTTTTGTTGGTGGCAGAACTAAAATCAGCTACAGGCCACTTGGGAATGTTTTTAGACAGTACATCTTAGATTCAATCAACACTAGTTCTTAGATGGTTTCATCTGATCGCTGACAACAAAGGGCAGTCCCACATTGACATGAAAACAAAGACATTTCAGTGAGTGCTGCGGACAATATGACAGCTAATCTAAAAGTGGAGAGCTGTCAATAAGCTTGATGGGCATTGGTCATTCTGCTGCAGTGCAGATGGACTATGAAGAGAGGAGGGAGACGAGTCGGTCTGTCAGGACTTCCATCTTCAACCCAGCAGGAGTGTGAGCCGATAATCGAAATCTCTGGCAGGGGTCGGCGGGTTGACAATGTGTTTGTGTGTTGTACGTGTGGATGCATTTAAGAAGAGGAGGGGCATAAGAAACACAAGGAAGACTGAAAACAAAAAGGATGTATTGAAATAAATGGATAGAGAGAAAAGAGACAAAGGAGTGAATGCGCCAAGATATGAAGCCAATGTAGCAGACGGCAGAGGTTTAATGGGGTGTGTGTGTGTGTGTGTGTGAGTGTGAGGTGTGGTGTGTGTGTGTGTGTGTGTGTGTGTGTGTGTACATGCGAGCTTTCAATAGTGTGATTGTCTCTGTGGATTGAAAATTACAGACACAGTTTATGGGGAACTCTTATGTGAGCAGCGGGCAGCAGATCTGAAATTCAGCCGTGTTTGGTCGGCTTTAGAGGCAGTACTTAGCTAATTTCCCAAAGTGCTGCTAGGCTGCAGAGACCCCTCCTGTTACCCATCACGGTACTCAATAACCGTCTGACTGAGCTCAGGCCTGTGGTCAACTTCATTTCTCTAGGCCAGTGGTTCTCAACACGGGGGGGGGTTAGCAACCATTGTTGTACATCACAACGTAATAGAAAATATCTTGGCACATACTCTCCCTGCTCACATATTGGCATATCGTCCGGCACATCACCCCCCACCCCTGTTGCAAATTTGTTTTCAGGGGGCAGCAGATAGTCAATGATAAAGAGTTCACTTTCACTTTCTCACAGCTTCATCTATATGTCCTCCACATACAGATTCATTGCATTAAGCTGGATTTATGGTTGCGCGGACATCACACGTCACTACCTACACTGTCATTTTGAACAGCGACGCATTGGCCCACACGGCCTTGATATGCATCTCTTCCAGATTGTAACTATGCAGCACGGCAACACAGAGGCACCCACTCCTGGTTGGCCAATTTATGATCATGTGACAACAGGACTATACAGCAACAAATGTTGTGGGGTTCCGCCGTATATACAATAGTTCATTGGTTTTTGTTCATTACTTATTTCATTTTTATCCTTGTCTGTTATTTTTTGCTCCTGAAAAACCTGTCTGGTTATGCATAATAATAAACCCACAGAATTTAACAAAATTGTGCCTTTATTTGAGTAAAATCAGTTATTAGATTTTGGTATTCCCTGTCGATTAACCTATTTTCGTTCAGCGGTCGCACAGCCCATCTCCTACATTGTCTCCTTCTCTGTCGCTTACGCTGTAATACTTTTAAAAGAACAATGATATCTTCATTGACTTCTACGAGCTTGTGAAGACACTGCCACATGTTCTACAACAGGATGACGCTGCTAGAGTACGCTTGATTGCGAGAGCACATAATGCTATAATCAGATATGGCCTACCTACATGAGCGGGGCCGTGGGGGGCATATCGTCCGGCACGCTGTCCCCTCCCCTGGTTGCCAATTGTGTTCGGGGGCAGGCGGTTGTCAAAGATAAGGTGAGGGGAGCTCACTTTCACTTTGTCACAGCTTTATCTACAGAGCACTATAACCCACCACGTCCTCCACATATAGGTCCGTTGCGTTACTTGTAGAATTATGTACCCCCCTGGTCCCACAAATTTCAGGCACCCTGCTCTAGGCCAGCTGACTGTGACTCCTTTGTTCACACAAAAGTCAATGTCAGACAATGATGTTTCCAACAGCAAGACCAGAAGATTTTTTTCTTTTTTTAACCACTTATTCAGTTCAGCTAGATCTGACCTCCAGTATTAACACCAATAGTTTAGTGTCTGTCTGCAGACACGACACGTACAATATCAGCAATTGCAATCAATTAATTCTGACCCCCAACCAACGGGTCTGACCTCAACAGATGACTCAGTTTTTTCTCCTCATTTTGCATTCTGCCTTGGTTTTCTGTTGTAACTGTATTTGACACTTGCCAATTGTTTGGTTCTGAAATTACTTAGCATGTGTTTCCACTAAGAAGAATGATTGCAACTTTACCTCTTAAAATCACAATTCTTTGGAAATGGGCATGATGTCATGTTAAATGGATGAGGTACTTCCTTTCTAGTACCAAGAAAAGTGGTAGTTACTCATTCAGCTTTGAGTATGGACATAAAATCCCAAGAGGAACCCAGTAAACCTAGAATAGAGGTGGGTGGTCAACTGCTTTGTCTTTTTAATAATTCTCAGCGTTTTACCATAATTACATGAACTATATGAAAGCAGTAAATAGGGTAAGATGGATAGGACATACGGAAACAGTGGTGTTAGGATTATATAATGTACCACTTCTGAATAATGTTGCACCGTTTCATTGGTTCATGGTTACAAGGACAATATTTCTCCAATCTGATGTCCCCAGAGACACCAACTTAAGTGATAAAAGCTGATCCAATAAGAAGTGTGTTCACACACTCAAAGCCTTTAATCACAGTATAATGTTTTTGACATGGGCAAAGTAATTTCACCTGTTCTACCAAAAACATAACAGATGAAGACCACAAAAATGAAGGCGCTGAAGACGAAGAAAGTAAAAAAGAAGTGGCATCATCAAAGAAGGTGAAGAAGAAGAAACCAAGAGGTGTTTGGATGAGAGGCTGTTATTCTGATTGATAATGGAATACCTGTAAACACAATCCATGTCCCCAATTAAATCTATTAGGACAGAATTTAAAAGCTACCACACAATGCAAGGATATTGTGCTGTATTTAATAATATACTACAGATGTTAAATTGTGTAGCTTTAAATATGGGTTGCTCAGGAGCAGCTAAAAACCAAACGTAAGCACCAATAACGTCTGCTCTTGCCTTTGGCCAAGATTAATGTGATGTCTCTGCTCCTCAGAGCTAAAGTTGAAGTATAGAAATAGTATTTTTTTTAATGGGCTGGTAATGGAAATTCTTTGAGAATGGTACAAGACCCTGGACTGGTGATTTGAATGCAGGGCACACACTGTAAAGGTGGAATGAGGAGGAATAGGTGTTCATTTGTGAAGGTCGGCCCGACTGAAAGCCACAATCCATTTAGGAATGATGTGAATGCACAATTCCTCGCCACAATCCTGCCTATCCATTCTGCTGGATTTCACGGTGGCCCTTCCACACCGAGACCAGGAGGCACTTGCATTTCATACTTAGAGCTGTCACCATAGAAACGGCACAAAGACATCTGTTGGTGGTTGTTGAACATAACTTTCTGTTCTGTGTCCAAATTAAAGACAAGCGTGGACACACTTCAAATAACAGAAACACAGGAGCCTGAATGAAAGGCTTCCTACGCAAAGGCACAGCGAACGGTAAACATGAAAACCATCCTTTCAACTGCACAACAAAATGCATGGTAAAAAAAAAAAGACTGGATTATATTAACAAGGGATTTCGTGCTGTCCTAAAGTGACACCATCGTTTGTGTGAGTCTTTTACCTGATGGATAATCTCAGACACCGGAAGCTGGTCCACATATGAGTAAGTCTCCTTTTCTTGCTCTCCATGCACAGCACTGAAAGACAAAATAGACATAAAATGGCACTCTTCTTTTCCATTTCCCTGAAGTAAGTAAAGTGCTCTGTGGAAACATTAAGCTTTTGTTATGTAGGACTCCATTACCCAGTGCAAAAAAGCTGGCAGGAGGAGGAAAAGACTCCAGTGTTTCTGTTGACAGTGTCTGTGCAGCTGAGGTGCATGTGACTGGAGATCACTTCAGAGTCAAGTCAATGATATGCAGTGTAAAGTAATGCAAATGAACCCATTTCCCCTTGATAAATGAGTAGATTTTTTTTTTTTTTAGACAGAAGGAACTATAACCAAGTCAAACTTAGCTTGATAATAATGGATGATGCAAGACTGGATTTTTTATATATGTATATATATATATATATATATATATATATATATATATATATACACACATACACATATATATATATACCCACACATATATATATATACACACATATATACACACACACACACACACACACACACACACACACACACACACACACACACACACATATATATATATATATATATATATATATACATACATACATACAGGGTGGGGAAGCAAAATTTACAATATTTTGAGGCAGGGATTGAAAGACAGTGTATGACCAATTTGTTTATTGAAAGTCATGAGAATTTATTTGCCACAAGAAAATGTACATAATAGAAAATGTTTTTATTCTATGTGTCCTCCTTCTTTCTCAATAACTGCCTTCACACGCTTCCTGAAACTTGCGCAAGTGTTCCTCAAATATTCGGGTGACAACTTCTCCCATTCTTCTTTAATAGTATCTTCCAGACTTTCTCGTAATAGTTTTGCTCATAGTCATTCTCTTCTTTACATTATAAACAGTCTTTATGGACACTCCAACTCTTTTTGAAATCTCCTTTGGTGTGACGAGTGCATTCAGCAAATCACACACTCTTTGACGTTTGCTTTCCTGATTACTCATATGGGCAAAAGTTTCTGAAAAGGTATGGATAATAGTGTTAGGTATGATTATGACATCAATATATGTTTGGTTTCAAAACAATTGACGTAGTGCCCGCTGAGAAAAAACAACTAAATGTTCATTGTAAATTTTGCACACACGCAAAACATAAGGGAAATGCTGATCTCCCAGATTCCCTAAACTGTCCACAATGTTGTTTCTCTTTGAAAATCAATGCAGAAAAGTAAGGAAAGCCTTAAGGTTAAACTCAAAATTCATTCTAAGTTATCATGTCAAACAGGTAAACAAGCTGTGACACAGACATTGATGCTACACTACAAACATTGGCTCATCACCACAACTAATTCACCCCCCCACCCCAAACACCCAGTGGTGTTTTCATTTCTCTTTTATTGTACATCATCTTATAAGCTCTTGGCCAGTTTACACACCAGAGAAATATATTTAAATCTCTCAAAAGACACTCTGAGGGGAAAATGCTTCTAGCTAATTTTCTGTATTGTGGAAAATGCTGAGTAGCCTCAGTATACATGAATGTACTTAATATAGTGAAAAGAGTGGAATTAAAACAAAAACTAATTAAAAATAAATATTAATAACTATATAATAAAAATATGTTAAACATTCACACTATATTGGCAGAGAAATACAATGAGGTCAGGCCTGGCAGTTACTCTGAATTGCAAATCATGTCAAAATAGGGGGGGGGGGGGCAATTAGATATATTATCTATTAGGATCTATTAAGAGATATTTGTTGAATGTGAATTTGTATTTCTAACATTAAGACAAGACACACCAATGAGATGCAACCTCTCATTTCTTAAACACTATGTCAACTGTAAGCACTAAATATTAAATCTGTGGTTTTATTTACAAAGGAAAACAAGAGGAAATACATGATGGTAAACCATAAGATGGATAATTCAGGATTTGAATATTTTTTTCTTTTAACACATTGTCAGTGGAACTTATAGATTTTAAGTTAGGTGCTTTCAGAACAGCAGAGGTATAAACTTAGAAAAAGTAATGCTTTGTGCTCAGTTTGTGTGTTGTGAGTTTGTGTATCTGATCTTTCGTTATTAGTAGTTGCTGTGGCTGGTACTCGGAGACCTTAAAATGCTCACTCGATAGCAGAAAATGGATTCATACTATTTAATGTATGTCATCCATCCAAAATGGAGGAACTTTTTCTCCTTTTATGCATGTATGTCTGGTCATCCAGTGTCCAGGTTTACCGATTTTATAGCTTTACAAGCAACTGTCACTAAGTCAACAATTTTCATTGGTTAAAAAAACACCATAAACTTTTGTAAAAAAAAAAAAAAAACAAAAAAGAAAAAAAGACTGGAGATTCTCAACATTTTACTTTCTCCTTGGAATGTGCTAAATTATTTGCGTAATTTCAACTATTTTCAGACAAAACTATTGGCAGACAATAAACACCAAGATTTGCTTTGATCAACTGCATGTGTCAGGTTTGAGCTGCTCGTGAGCTTTTATGGTATTGAAAGACTTCAAAATTCAGTCTGAACAAGACGCAGCTCAGCTACAGGTAGCAGTCGAGTGAAGATTCAGACTATCACTGGTCCAATCAAAGAAAGTTCAGGTCAGACAACTGCTGACAAACTGGACAGTATCTCCCAACAAGGCTCGTGGTTCTCCTCGAACCACCTGCTCCGTGAAGCAACCTGTTCTTTTGGTTTTGTCTCCTTCTTCCACTCCTTTCACTGTTAGTTTCAGCTGCTCTCAGGTGGTGCTCTCCCAACCTTCCCTCTTATATTTTTCTATCCTTTTTTCTATTCAGCTCCATTTCCCTGCCCTCCTCAGTTCTCACCATGTCTATGTGGTAGGGCAGATGTTGCTCTGACAGACTGGTTGACACCCAGGGAGACTATCACCTGCTGCGCAAAAGCTTTTTTGCCACTGGGAGTGTATCACTGAGAGCACCCAAACATCTTAGTACCACTCCCCCTTTCATTTAACACAAAGGATGAGCCCTAATTCATTTCAAAGCACTTTCAACTTTATTTTCCATAGAGATTTTTTGGAGAGGATTTTTAATCCCCTTAGTGTGTTTTAATGGATTCCCCTCCCTACCTCTACTTCTGATACCACTGCTGTCTCCAGCTGCTATCTTCAGGTCAAACAAATTTCCTTTTAACATCTGCTCTACTAATATCCCAAGTATGAGAGTAAAATCCTACTCTCTACACTGAAAATTACACTAACTTTAGAGCACACCTCAACAATATATAAATTTAGCTCTAATTTGATGAGTTAAATTAGAGTGAAAGGTGTGTGACATAGGAAGGTGTGTTTCGGTCAACAAGCACCTATGGTTAAAGTGAATAACTGTATAATGTCATTACACTGTTCAGCGTATGTATAATGAAGAGGACTGAGGTGGTCCATTAAAATGTCCCCTCCATCAAGTGCAATTCACTTAATGGAAAAGGCTGTTCATACTCTGATGGAAAAAATGTCATTTAGAAATGGGTGGGAGGAGAGGAGAGACTAAGAGTGGGGAATGCAAGATAGAAATCACAAAGACACAACATGCTCACATGTACCCATCTTCGATCCTCCTCCACCAGTCTAAGTGGCCGAACAAGCTGACAAAAGTGGATTAAAGCAGCACTATATTTAATAAAAGCTTGTTTCAGAGGACATTGGCGATCTTTTTTCTGAAGGAACATGCAAGGTTTAGTGCTACTCATTTTCAGGTCTTATAAAACACAAAAAAAAATGTAAGTTCATAAGTGGCATCCAGATAGAGGTCTTAGACTTTAAGTCCAGCTCCATCTCTGACTGATCTCTTTTAATAATGTTAATGTGTCCAACATAGCCCTGCCCTGGTGCTGTTGTCGAAAAGGCAGGTTATAATGGGATTCATTACTCCTAAAGATGTTTATCCCAATTATTCCTTTCATTACTTACCTGATATTTCGCCACATATGACAAAAATTCAAAGTGTTATATTTGTATTTCCAGACAAACCTTCAGTAGCAAATGTTTGTGGAAACCGTCAGTTTATCAGCTAACAAAGATGGACAATGCTTTAATCTCATTCAAAGCACAACTTTAACATGTAAAGAAATTGAAATCCATCATTTCTATTATCTTATTTCCAATGTGTGATGATTTTCTAACATACATCCATGATAGCAGCCTGTACTACTGGTCAGCCGATGGGTTTTTACAAAGGTCAATGACGATCACTTAGAAAACAGAGCAGCCAAAATAAAGAACATTATTTTAGGTTTTATTTCATGTCAAACAAAAGATGACCAATATTAATGATCTATGCACTTCCTGCACAGCATTCATTTTCAATTAAAAAAATGTGGAGTGCCAATATCATTCTATGTAGATGTCTAGGATCAAATTTCTGGCAAAAATCTCGACCTTTGCTTCCAAGGTCTTCTTCTGCTCCTCTGCAGTGGTAACAGTGTACAAAACTCACTAGTGTTGACTTGGAAATTTAGTTAATGCCCAGTCACAAACTTCATGAAAGCTCCGTTCAACAATTAGCCTGACCATCGGCTTCCTCTTTTTGGTAAATCCTTCAATAACCCTATAATGACTTTATTAACATGTCTTTCTTGCTACTGATATAAGTCAGCTCACTGTAACAACTGAAGGCTATTACTTTGCAAATATGAAAGAGAAAACTTCAAAAAAGTGTATTTAACATTAGTGACATTTTGTACTTTATGTTCCTGTTAATGCAGGGCATGCGTATGTCTTTAATTTGCCATCTCACCTGTCTTACAGACTCCAATAAACAAAATTACCCCTATTAATGTCATCAAACTGAAGCTAAAAAACACACTGTGTAAGACAATGTAGAAAATGTATTTGGCCTATCCCACAACTTTAACCTTTCACAATGGCATTTTGTTTTTTAAAGAATGGAGATGCTCCCCGGCCTCTGCTGCACCAGTAAACCTGGCTCCATTAAACATCAAATAAATCAGGGGATTGCTGGTTTCTTACATCAGAATTGGAGATAAAACACCTCTCTCTCTCTCTAGGACTAAATTAGGGCAACACTGAACTCAGTAACACTAGCAATGTGCCTCTGTGTTGCACTGAAGTTCAGTAGATTTAATGTATTAGCTCAAATCGATGATAAAGTCATAGGGGGATGTTGTGTGCAATGGCTAACCAGCCCAAGGCAAAAACAGTCAATGACTAAAATCAGTCTTGCAATTGCCACTAATTAGTAATTAGCAGCAACGTATTAGAATTCCTGATTATAATATCTCCCAGTTGTTCTATTAAAATTCAGTTTAATGAAATTAATAGGAGAAGGGAGGAGTGTAATTGTCTAATAATGTTTCAATTTCCATTGCATGTGTTTGCAGAGCACTGTAATCTATTCCTTACATGGTGCCAAATTACTGTTACTATATACAGGAGACTGTCTGCATGTTGGTGCAGAAGATATGCGTTTCCTTAAACTCTTCGTGATTGTCCTCATTATGAAGATAAGTGAGCCAGGGATCTGGTTAATATAAGGAAGTAAACACACAGTAAGTCACAGAGGATGCTCAGCAGGCACCATTAGGCTTGTATGGCTCTCTACAGCCATCTAGTGACCAGCCTCATCTCTCACAATGTCTATGTACTAAATTATTGTGCATCAATTCCATTTTACCACAGAGTGGCACCACAGATAATCTACAAGATGCAACTATTCTCTCATGGACACTTAATACAGTGACCAATACATATTACTGTTAAACGCAGGTTACTGACAACATGTTATCAACCACAAACACCTTTAAATATGACCAAAAGGTGCTATAATGTTGGCTCAGTATAGCAGTTAAGTTACTTGCATCACCCACAACGCAGACACAGGAACAACCAGTCCACAGCTTACTCTGACAAACACAGACCACTCAAACACATCATTAGCAGAGGAATCAATATCGCTAATGAGAGAGAGGCTAAACACAAATCGAAGACTAGTTAGCTGAAAATAAATTTGGCCTGTGGCACTTCAATTAAAACATGGAGAGGATGACCTTGTTTAAGATTTTTTTACATCCACTTTCCTCAAAATCACTTCATTTAGGCCTAAATTAATCACTGTACGACCCCAACTGTTAGTAGCTACATAGTAATGATAGTGGATGTATATTTTCATAATATTAATTTAAAATTGGGAAAGAGGACATTTTCATTACAAGAATAATTTACTGAATATCTTATTTACATGTTTTTTTAGTCTATAAAATGTAATAAATAAATCAATAAATAAAGCATTCAGTAATAGCCCATATAATATTATTTCTTGCAGCTCTACAGAAAGCCTTATTGTTTTCCTATTGCAGATGAAGACAATCTTTCATCTGAATGCACAAACATGTTGAGTTGAAACACAATCACAACAACACAATAGAAGTCAGCTTACATCTCCTCCACTTGCTTGATGGGGTCAGTCAAGCTGATGGTTTCCGTGGTGATCTCCACTTTGCGGACGCTACCGAAGAAGTCTGTGATGAGGACACTTCCTGGGTCCCTGAGGAAGAGGTCAGTACGGTGACCCGGAGTAGAGACACACTGACTCTTGGGACATACTTTGAACTATGGACACAAAAAATAAAAACAGTGCATTTTTTAATGTAAAACAAGTTTAACAGACCATAAAAAGTCCAACTGGGAGCCACTTGTTTAATTTGCAACTTTTTCACACTAAACTAATCTCACAGATATTATTTCAGTATATAAATAGATCAACTCATTTGTCAATGAAATTTCAGAAACAGTGAGAAATTCTTGCTTTAAGTTGTGACACCCAGTGGTGACAATGGATGGAGGCCAAATCCTGGTACTAAACAGCCCCAGGGGCCAAATAATTAACAAGCTCAGACATTATTGGTTTTCCTAACTACTAGAGAAATAAAAATGGAAAAATATATCTCCTATGAATTACATCAACATAAGTTTATTTCTAGCTAACATATTAATCTGTGATGCATTTTTGTGCTTTTCAACCCAGATCTGAGGGGTGGGTCACCTCTTTGTCACACAGTGCAGCACAGAGAAGCTCGAAAACAAACACACACACACACATCCTAAGAGCATCATTTGATCTACTGGTCATAGACTCAGAGCAGGTGGATTTAGAGGTGTAAGTACAAAGTAATGAATTCTGGTCACAATTTGACCTGTAACCCCTACTCTAACCTGAAAAAAGAACCAATAAGAATATCATGAAAGCACCGGTCAATGAGCAGTATCAATAAAAGTAATAAAAGTAACATTAATAAATTCATTCATTCATTTTCTGAACCCGCTTTATCCTCACTAGGGTCACGAGGGCCACTGGAGCCTATCCCAGCTACTTATGGGCAAAGGCGGGGTACACCCTGGACATGTCGCCAGCTCATCACAGGGCTGACATATAAAAACAAACAATCATTCTCACATTCACACCTATGGCAATTTAGATTACATGCCAACTGTTTATTTTTTTGGACCAACAATCTAAAATCATGTTATTTTACTATCAAATATCACAAGGAAAAGCTTAAAAAGTGATATTTTAGATGGTGGAATAGCAAAGGATAATCATAAACTTTTGTATTTTGAATAGTCTTTAGCATGTAGGAACTGGAAATTAACATTTGATATTAGTAAAAATTTTATCCCTTTGCTTTTTGGTACATGCAACACGTCATTATGCGACATGGATAAAGCTGCAGTGGGAGGTGTTAAAATTAGTAAAAGTGTAGGGAAAAGATTAAAGGCATGGTCTCTGGCATTTGTGTGCGTCATGATCAATTAAAAACCACTTGTGGGTTAATCCTCTTATGTGTGACAGTTTGTTGTGTAACTTTACTTTACATTGGAAAAAAAATTAACAATTAAAGCAAAGTGAGCTTCATCACCTGAAGCTAAAACAAATGCGAAAAAACACAAATAGGAGGATTGGGTCAGGCAGGTTGAGGCAAATGGTTTCAACAAGCAGCAAGCTTTTGGAACCTGGAATTAAAAAAAAAAAAAAAAAAAAAAAAAAACTCCACTGAAAAATCCATAATATTGATCTTTAAATCCACGAAAATAGGACAAGAACAAACAATGCATCTTCAGAAACCACAAAAGAACAAAGAGTGGAAAGAATAATAAGTATTAATTGATTTGAGCTTGGTCTGAGTCTGGGTTTGGATTAAAGATGTTTTGATTGTACGTGGGGTAATCCCTTGGGCCAGTGCATCTCTGCAGGAGTGTTAAAGATAAAAAGGGAGGTGCTGCTGAGATTGAACCCTGGCCCTGAGTAACATGTCCTCACCATCCCTACCATCATGTGTCAAAGGCCAACAACCATACCGCACTATAAGACATTCTGTTTCAAGTGCCGAGTTCTGAGTCACTTTTATCTGGCTCCCCTCAGACTAGAAACACTTGATAGAGATGAGTTCAGTTGAGGAGACACTAGCTCACTTCTGTATGTCTGCAAAAATAGACTCATTTTTACAGTACCTGAATCAAAGCTGTATTCCAGAGACATAATTTCTTTATAACAATCTCTTTGATGAATCACACTTTCTAAAACTGAAACAAATATCTACACTAGTGTTTTTCAACCTTGGGGTCGGACCCCACGTTGGGTCGCCTGGAATTCAAATGGGGTCTCCTGACATTTCTGGTAATTGATGTAAAATAAAAAACGTACTAATAGAGATATATGGCGAGTTAAGAGAGACAATCACATACATAAAAGACATGACAAACTCTGAAGCTGAAACTGAAGCACTGTGGTACTGTTTATCTTTCAAATGTATCTATAAAATTCTCACTTTGTGCAGTAATCTACACCTGGCTTTTCTGCCTCTGTCCATAATAATATACATTATATAGCCTAAACGTCGTCTAAAATTAACATTTGTTTGCAACATAGTATAGCAAACTATTACATGATCAAAAACAAAGTAATTTTAGCAAAAAAAAAAAAAAAAATCTCTCCGTTTTGAATGTCTGGGGTCGCCAGAAATTTGTGATGTTAAAACAGGGTCATGAGCCAAAAAAGGTTGGGAACCACTGGTCTACACTCACAGGAAACATAGGACTTTTTCACCATATGCAGCTGTAGGTAATAGTCCAGGGCATTTGTGTAGCAGCACAATGCCTCATTTACAATTGTATGTTGTGGCGACCTCTGTTGTAGTTACACAGTAACTGGTTGTGGGACAGTTCAATCAATGTGTATAGGTGACATCTGGGCCCATAAAGTTGGAGTACTACTCAGTCTGTCTCTCCCTGATGCAATGACACCAGTTCTCCTCGTGTTTATTTTACACACTTACAACATTCAGTTACATCACTATACTCCATCCACACCACATTGTGCTGATATGCTGGCTTATGCCACTCGTAATTTAATCATCTATTGCTATAAATCTGTTTTGGTTATTTCGGTTCAATCTCTGTTTACCTTCTAAAACATTGCACTCATTCTGTCATGGCCTTGAGCCAGGTTATGACAATGTTGTCGTACATTTTACCCTCATCACAAACTTGCAGTTTAACACTTACATTTGGCCAACTTGCGGTTTTGAAACTGGCTTCTTCTATTAATTTTTCAAATCTAATTTGCTCCCATAAGTAGATGACGTGGTGCCTCAGTAATTAGCACTGTCCCCTGGGTTTTCCTTGTCACACAGGTTTCTTCCAAGTGTTTCAGGTTTCCACCATCTGAAACTAGGTGAAGTCCCATGATCAACACCTGGAGTTGGTCCTCAGGCTCTGAACAGAGCAGGAGTGGCAAAAATACAACCCGCAGGCCAAAACCGGCCCACCAAAGGGTCCGATCCAGCCCACGGGATAAATTTGAAAGTGCAAAAATTGCACTGAAGATATTAACAGTCAAGGGTGTCAAACTCATTTTAGTTCAGGGTTCACATTCAGTCCAATATGATCTCAAGTAAAAGAACAGCATTATAACCTATACAACAACTAACAACTCCTAATTTTCTTCTTTAAGAAAAAAAAATTACGTAATGAAAATATTTATGTTCACAAACTATCTTTTAACAATGAAATGTGAATAACCTAAACAAACATGAACAACCTGAAATGTCTAAAGAAAATTAAGTGCAATTTTAACAATATAATGCCTGTTACTGTAGTCGTTTTGTTTCACAAAAACAAGGTAAAACCAGTGGATCGTCTCAAAGAAGAAGGATTTATTTTGGCACATAAAGGAAAACAGGCATACTTACAGCGTGTCGATGTCCCAATACAAGTTGCATCTAGTGTCCGGTCTTTTTCAAGGATTCCTCAGAATTGTTACACGTATGTGTTTACATAAATGGTAGGTAAGTCCATGGCTCAGCTGGTGCCATGGTATCCTTGAAAAAGCCTTGACACAATAAGATGGCTTTTCACAGCTTGTATGAACTTTATACAGAGTGAAAGTGTGTACATACTTCAGATATAGCATAGTATGGCTAAAAAGTGACACAATAGGAGTAAAAGTAAAAAGTAATTACTAGCATAGATCAACATTACTAAATGTTTTGTGCCTTTGGAGATCTGATCCATAATGCACATGTCTGAATGATAAGTTGGGACATAATATTGTTGCTGGGAAAGGATAGTTAGCAAATGTAAATATTTTCATAATTTGTTATTTGCACTAAAACAAAGACAAAATTTTGGAGTTGTCATTATTTACAGACTATTATGCTATTATTTTACCGGTCCACCCACAGGAGATCAAATTGTGGTGAATATGGTTGCTGAAAGAAAATGAGTTTGACATTCCAGGAATAGAGGCTGCTTGGTGCCCATCATGTGATGGCCTGCTGTGCACTAAGATGGGTTACAGGCAGAGAATGAATTTTCCTGTGGGGATAATAATGGTGCAGTAACTTTACTTCAAAGACTGATATAAAAGAGCTTCAAAGAAACGCCTACACTGACCTCCACTGCACAACACAAACACATACATTAACACCTGTATAACACTCATGGATACAGCCAACTGACATCTAAAACTCTGCATGGTTCACTAGTGATAAATCTGTCAGAAACAGTAGAAGTATAGTATGGAGCAAAAGTCCAAGGCTAACATAAGGTTTGTTGGTTTAGTGAAGTTACAATGACCACACATATCTGGATATATGTGAAGTATGTACTGTGGTAAAAACAAAAGTTTCAGGCAAAAAACAGCTACCAAAGTGGTAGTATTTACTGTGACCTCCCAATGCACTTAACATGTCGTTAACCCTTTTGTTCAGACATGAGATTTATAGCATTCATTTTAGAATGTTTTATACCAAGTTTCATTCAACACATGTCAGATGTTTCTGTTTGCGTTGCTTCTTGTCATGGGTCAGACTGAACAGTGACTTTAACCTCTACAACACATTTAGTCAAATCTTTTGTGAGTCTTTTAACGCTGTGCACATATTTCATGTATTTTGTTGTTGTATCTGAAGAGAATGGAAAGTAAATATATATGCAAAAACATCAAAGCTAAAGGTGGCGTAAGACTTTTACGCTGTACTGTACATCAATACCTTTGGCTTTGGGCTGTGGGTCAGTCGTAGGTGTTTTTTCACTACTTTTTGAAATTCCCACAAGGAAACAATACTCAAGTTGAGTGATATGATAATTCAATAATTGTATCTCTGTGTTACATGTGCATGGGGTAAAAATCATGAATATGCATCCTCACCAGATCATTCATGTTGGCTTTGCTTGCAGGATGGATGTCTTCCAGGAACTCCAGCAGGTAGAAGGTGTACCGGTCCATCAGGTGTACTCCTATTGCCAAGTCTGGCTGGTGCTAAAACACAATGAGAGAATGTTAAATGCCTCAGTATTCAGCAGCTATTCCGTTATTGTGCAGAGTAGCTGCTTTTAGTGGCATTTTAGATGCGGACCAAAATCTCCTCCTCCCCTGTTTTAGCATAATGATTCAAACTGAAGATTGATGCCTCCTTTAAAATTATTGTCTCTGGATTATCATATGAAGGCAACAGTCATCTGTCTTCCTCACAAATAATGCTGCACCCTGGGGTGTCATCACTTAAAATACTGTCACTTTATTTTAATGAGCAATAAAATTGTGCCAAGCAATTCTGAATACAGTGTCAGATTCTGTCATTGTATCCAACAGATACAATACAATACAATCAATAAATGTCACATGATGATCAAGTCGGGGTAACATAATTAGTAATGTCAGTCACGCTGTCTTAACTACGCAGTTTGCACTCTACATATTAATCTACATTACTCTACATATTTAATCAAGAGAATATTTTGGAAGGAAAATAACAGCAACACTAATTACTAGGCAGTGACACCAAAAACATAATATTTTGACTTTAAAGTATCCACTCAAATATGTGAGAAAAAGGAGTCATTTGGTAATGTAGAGAGGGTGACATATCAAACAAACAGACTCATATTGTGTCGTATGGAACATGTTTAAAAGAACATGTTGATGATTAACTAAGCACTGAATAGTCAGTTAAATGAACACTGGTCCATTGTGATCTTTTTCATACGGTTGTACACTTAAACTTTTGTAAGGTGTGAAGGTCATCAGCTGACGGATACACTCACTTGTCTTCATAAGAATCTGCTGTGCCAATATTTCCTTCTTTATTGTACTGTACTGCTTGTACAATGAAAATATAGGCATTTTACTGTATTCCATTCTATTTCACTCAGACGAGAAGGATTATTGTGGAACAATCAGACAATACTACTGTGAGTCATTTAATTAATCATCAAAAAGATGGACACAGTCTTCTGGCTGAAGCCACAGCTCCACACAGTGAGTCGATGGAAGGAGAGGGCCCTGTTTAATGAGTCATGTCTAGGTCACTTCTTATAGAATCAGAACAGTGATTAGTGAAACCTCTGTGATTAGACAAAATCTGCACGTCATGATGTAGACTTTCTGCTGCCTGAAAACACAAGCAAAGGGTAGATACAGAAGTCTCATTTCTCTCCATAGGTAGGTTCATTCCATTAGTAACTATGGAATTTTCCCCAATAACTCAAAAAACTATAAAACACTGCAAGGAAACGAAACTTACGGTTTGTTATCTGACGAAAACACCTTGAGAAATAAATTTGTAACTTGCCAAAACAATAGTAACGTATTCATCATCATCATCTTTATTTGCAGACTTGGGAGTCCATTTAAAACCAGACAAACAAGCAATCAACAGACAGAATACATTTAAAAACACAGGTTAAAAACGCAAACAAAACATCATCTATATTATAAAAGACAGCTGTACCAGTGTTGCCACAGGGATGACTGGTATCGCACCGAACTATGACTGGGATTAATCAAAAGCTGAATGATGGCATTCTGAGAATCGTTCGATCGACAGATAAATTTGTACATTAAGTTTCTCATAAGAGCCTGAAAAGTGTTCACTCCTACCTTGCAGAATAATTCACTTGCACTTAGGGCTGCACGATTAATCGATTTTAAATCGAATTTTTTAATTAGGACGATTTTTTAAAAAAGGGAAATCGTAAAATCGATTTCATTTCTCTCGCGCCTCCGGGACGCACGCTAGCGGGCTACCGTAGGCTCCTCCTCTTATCAGTGACAGCGGTCTGTCACAAAAGTCCGTGTAATGACCGGACTTTAAATGTGTTAATGAGCCCACAGTACTTATAGCAATGTAAGCCGTGGCTTCACGCACGGATCCCGCAACTGAAATATAAATGCATGCAGATCATTCATCTTACGTTGTCCCAGATCCGTACCGTACTGTCTTCTTCCGAACCGGGTCCGGGTCTCGGGGTCAGCAGCCTCAGCAGAGGAGCCCAGACAGCCCTGTGCCCGCACACATCCACCAGCTCCAGGGACAGAATCCCTCCAGCGTGTCCTGGGTCGGTGTGTTCCACGCACGGATCTCCCAGTTTAAATGGAACCGCATGTGGATCTCTCATATTATGTGGTCCACGCACGCACGACTGATGCCTGTCACTGACTTACATAGGTATCACTTCTGTTGGCCCAGATACCCCAAAAAGAAAAAAAAAACAATTTTTTTTTTAAAATAATTAATTTAGTCCTCTTGCTAAATTTTTCATTCACAAAGGTAAGTTCTGTAACACAAAACCAAATATTATTTAGTTTTTGAAAGATGTTGAACTTGATTTAAAGCTGTTAGATAAATCTGGAAACAAAAAGGCTATAAAAAACATAAGTATTTGCTCTGATTTGGACATTGTATTACAGTGGATTCCCCCTGGCAAACTTATGCTATTTTCTTGTTGTACACATTGTTTGTATTCTCTACTTCATTCAATAAAGATTTCATTACGAAAAAATAAACTTCTGTGGCTTCATCACATGATACCATCACAGATCTGAGGTCAGAGCAGCGCCTTGCATTGTGGGCTGCTCACGAAAACGACATGCTGACTTCTGTTGTCTTTTGTAGTTTTACCCAAAAATTGAAATCGAAAATCGAGTTTCTAGAGGAAAAAAATTGGGATTTTTTTTTTTGCCAAAATTGTGCAGCCCTACTTGCATTAGTCCATCGAGGTTTTTTAAACAGTATTCTCATGGAATCATTATATGCAACTTTGAGCTTCTGTTCGCTAGCCTTTTTAAACTTGGACCATAAGGGGGCAGTATAAAGAGGAGTACAATATGGTCTGAAGAGATTCTTCTTGACATTTTCTGTACACTGAGAATTTTCTTGGTAAGATATTAGCCTGGGCATTTAACATCTGACATTGCCTGTACATATCATCATCATCGGACATTTGATCCGTAATAAAGTGACCTAAATACTTTATTTTGGTGCTCACACTCAGCACCTGTCTTGACAGGTAAAAATTAGGGAAGTTTAGGTCCTTGTCCCCTTTTGTTCTGCATATCAGAACTGTGCTCTTTGTAGTGTTGTATTGCACTTCATATGTAAGCCCATAATCAGAACATATATTCAGCAGCTGCTGAAACCCAGCACAGCTAGGGGAAAAAATGGCCAAATCATCAGCATACATGAGGTGATTGATTATACTGTTACCAAACACACAACCGGTTTTGCATCCATTCAGTTGTTTAGATAGATCGTCCACATACATGTTAAAGAGTGCAGGAGAAAGCAGCCCCCCCGCCGCACACCATTGCTCACTCTAAAGGGGGAGGACATTTTCTTTCCCCATTTGACTCGCATACTCTGGTTTGCATACCAGTACACCAGAAGCCTTAATATATAATCAGGGACCCCCTTTTCACTTAGTTTCATAAACAATTTTCGATGATTGACACAATTGAAGGCCTTAGAGGCATCAACAAATCCTATCAGCTTATTTCAAAGCATAAATACAAAGATCAGTACCATGCTTAGTATTGTATTGTATGAACAAAAAAACATCAAAATGCTTGTAATAACTTAACCCCCAACACCACCATCCCTCAAATCCCAAGCAGCACCCAAGAACACTGAAAAACCTGGGGGAAAACCCTGAATATGTTCAGAATTCAGACCCAATATAATGTGATAACACTGGGTGTGTAAGAGCTGCCATATTTAGTGATTCTTCATCTCTGACATACAAAAGGCTGTTCACTCACCGACAGAGAGTCCTCTCCCACTTGACTGCTTGCCAAAGCCATGAGGTTGGGAGAGTAGAACCTCTCATACATGGAGGCACCCTGGCAGGTGTCAATGATGAAGAGCAGCTCATTGTATCTGGAGATACAAACACACACAGACATTTCCTTCCTTTTCAGGATAGTGTACTGATTTACATTCACATGATCTTATTTAACCCTGACCTTAAAACTAGTCTTAACCCCCATACGGAGTGATTTCTATTATGGGGACTTGCACATCGTCCCCTAAAATGAGCCAAGATGTGGCTGTATAAACAAAACATAACACAACGTAAGTAATGCTCATCACAGAACCACACACATACTTGTATACATTCTAAGGCAAACTGAAGAGAAAACCCATTCATTTGTTCCAAATAAAATATGCTATCACACACAACCTTATGACCATCTATCATACTGCAGTTGCTATGGTGACCAAGAAAAACCAACAGCTCCATTCAATCCCCAGTAACACACCCACATACACAGTTTCTCCCTTCCCCCCTCTGTCATTTGCTTCCTTCCTTAATTTTTTTCCCCCTGTTAGAGTAAAAAGATCAGTGGAACTTATTTCCCTGTGAGCCAAACATGATAAGGCCGAGGTGGCTTGGAGACAATTGAAAGGAGATGTGAAGTCTCATTGGTGGCTGTAATTTGGCAGTTGACGCCTGCAATTATCACATCAGCATCAAAGCTGGCGTCACTAAGCTTTTATCTAACAGCCTGAGGTCTGACTGTAACCCAGACACACTCTATTGATAGAGCTGGAGGACAACATAGGCACCGGCAGCAGAAAGCAGCTTTAGCCTCTTTAGTTCCCAATGATTCTCAAATTCAACACCACAGCACCCGCAAAAAACACAGCATTCTATTTATAGAACCAAAGCACTCCATCTGCAATAGCATTTTCCCTGCTGTACCAGTGATAAAGTGTCTGTGTTACAGTCATTTAAAAGGTAATGTTTAATCAATAATCAGCCAAATTCACATCATTCTCAAAAACTGTCATTGCATTATATTATTATCATGGGGTGTGCTGCTTTTACTATGGAGCACAAGTCATCACATACCGATAAGTTATTTTTAAATACCAATCACACTTTCAGCTATTTGGATAGTTAAATTAATAAATTATTTCTGCAATAACATCTGAGAACAGTGAGAAAAAAATCTTCCCATGTTTTTCCTAAGCTACAGCTAAAATGAGCAACCCCATAATAAACATTTGGTTTATCAGATATAACAAAGCATGCTTGAGAAGGTGCAACTTAAATGGTTAAATTACTGTTAACAGTTGTTTGCCGCATAATTTCAGTCAGTTTCTGAATAATGAAAAAAATGGAGCTGCAACAATTTGTAAGTGAGTTCATGATGGAAATATGTAATGCCTTGACAAAAATTCAGGTCCTCCAACCTCTTGACACGAAGAAATGCAGCATGCACTCACTCTAGTTAATTTTTCCAGAAAGATGCAGGGAAATCTGATTACACCGACTTCATTATGTCTCACTATGCATTTATGGACAGCTGTATAGGTGGTATACAAGGGAAGGACTGTCAGAAATCTGTGGCAATGAAGCAGAGATTACTCTACTGGAAACCATCACAGTTTATTTGCATATTCCACCTCACTTGTGCACCTTCGAAGACAAATGATCACTCAGCTGTGTATGAACAGAGAGCACTGAGAAAAATATATATCTGTTATGCAGAAACTCATCTGTAAGATGCACATATATAAATCCCTAGTGCCATAATTTACATCATCATTCCTGTACAGCTAATTGGCCCTGAGAGGAAAAACAGCTAGCGTGAACTTAAACCAGAAAAAAAATGATATTTGATGTTCCACTGGGGGTTCATTTCACTACTACAAGACTCAGTGAGTGATGCTACACTATAAATTAATTAAAGCTGCAGTTGTTCTCCAATCTATTTACCTTCTCTTCTGCCACATCTGCTCAAATGCATCAGCCAGTTCCACATTACTAATCTCCTCTGAGTCCTGGAACTTGAGAAAGCCATTTCCACCATGGCCTGTTAAACAGAGACACACACATTTACTTATGAATAATTCATTTGCTACTGGTTGGAAACACACAACAGGATATAGACTGCAAGTTAAGCAACAAGACAGTAAAATGAGCTGGTTAAACAGCTGAAAGCGTACTAATGCAGAGAGGACGGCAGTTACATTCAGCAAATGACAGCGCATCTGGTTTTTACATGCAATTTAAAAAAAACTATTGCACCTGTAATTTTCTTCATCTAAAAAGGTAAAAAGAGCATATTCACAGCCTATCTTTGAAAGCTGTTTAAAGTAACTCTGTGAAATGTGTGGAGTAATTAACTTATACCTCGGGAGATACTAAAACAAAGGAAATACTCTGAAAATAAAATACTACGCTTAAATGAAATATGGTTTCAAGCTCAAGATGGGGAGCGCAAGTGGAAAATATAAGTGAAAGTGGTATATTTCATTTAATTGCCTGTCAGGTAGATGAGGATGTTGCTTCGGTCATCAGAGAGGAGGCGTTTGGAGCGTGGAGTGCTGGGTGGCAGCCTTCCGGTCAAAACACGCAGAAAGTTCTCCACGGTCACCTGAAACATGGAAAGGAAAGAAAGTTCTACACACATGGTGGCTTAGACGTCAGGACTGGCAAAGGTCAGCATTTTTGTCCTCTCCACTTATCTTTTAATTAAACTGTAAAAATCAATTACTCTGAGCTTTTCAGTCTTCTCTTGCTCCCATCCTTGTCATTTTTTTCTTGCACACAATCACAATGTAACAGAAAACACAGATTAGGAGTTCAGTGTTTATTGATGAAACAGATGAGCCAGTAGCCATGGTGCTCCTCTATTGAAGGATGCATGTGACATCAAATCATTTCCTTGTCAAAAGACCATACACTGGACAATCAGTATTAAGTGTAGCCCCACTTACAAACATCTTATTATGCTGTTGAGATTGGGATGCCCCTCTCGGTGCTGTGCAGCTGATACATGCATAACATATGGCTGAATTAAACAACGAATCAACATGTCTTTCATACAACTTTTATTATCACATATTATATGCAAGCCTGCCCCTATAATTGTATCGTTGGTTGCAATTGTTCGAGCAAAAAGTAATTATTATTTTACATCATTCACCTGTATAAAAACAGCTGTATGAAATGAATAATGTCATATTTCCATTACTATGTCCACCTTGCTCTCCACCTTTTGAGCTTTAAGTGATGTCACTTCACTGTGCCCGCTTTATTGTTTAATGATACCTGACAGAGAATCAGTACTACCAACTGTTTATCTTGAGGTATAGCTGATTACTATGGATCAGGGGTCTCAAACTCATTTTAGTTCAGGGGCCACATCCTCCCAGTATGATTTGAAGTGGGCTGAACCAGTAAAACAATAATGTAATAATATATAAATAATGTCAATTCAAAACTTTTCTGTATGTTTTAGAGTGAAAAAAGTAAAATTACATTATGAAAATGTTTACATTTACACACGATCCCTTAAAAAAATGTGAACAACATGAAGACCTATGAAAAAGTGAAATTTATTAAGAAAAATGATTGCAATTTTAACAATATTATGCCTCAGTTTATCATCTAAACATGTGCATTACAACTTACAGATGACAGTGGATTTACAAACGCACAAAATATGTAGTAACATGCACAATATTGTTAAAATTGTACTTTTAAAATTGTACTTTTCTTAAGACGTTTCAGGTTGTTTATATTCATTCAGGTTATTCAAATTTTTTGAAAAAGGATATTTTGTAAATGTAAAAA
Organism: Sphaeramia orbicularis; assembly: GCF_902148855.1. NCBI lineage: Eukaryota > Metazoa > Chordata > Actinopteri > Kurtiformes > Apogonidae > Sphaeramia > Sphaeramia orbicularis. The sequence goes on from NC_043973.1 coordinate 8,931,362, forward strand.
TTTTCATGTAATTTTACTTTTTTTACACTAAAACAAAGAGAAGAATTTTGAGTTGTCATTACTTATAGGTTATTATGAGAGTATTTTAGTAGTCTGACCCACTAAAGATTGCACTGGGCTGAATGTGGAACCTCAACGAAAATGATTGTTAATATCTTCATGTAATTTTTGCATTTCACTAAATTCATCCCATAGGCCGGATTGGACCATTTGGCGGGCTGGTTTTGGCTCGTAGGCCATATGTTTGATACACGTGCTATAGATGTATTATCTCTGTAGTACTTGTGAGGGTGAAATTTCACTTTTTGTTTTCTAAAATTTTATTTTAAGCCCCTGTCCTGTCTTTTATGTCATCATATCACGTTTCCTCTGTGACTGTGAACATTAGCGGTGTAAGAAAATATCAGTTCTGCAATATATCACGATATTTCATTTCACAATACTGAATCGATATTAAAAAGTACTACATCGATATTTTTAGGTATTTATTCAAATGCAGATATTGTGGAGGGTCATTTCTGTTTTTTGTTTTTCTTTTTTGTTTATATTTTATTTATTCGTATTTAACAGTTTTATTAAATAATGTTAGTTCCTTTATTGGGATTGAACAAAAAAAATGTTCTGATGTTAGTTCTGAACTAATAGAATTTGAATATTTGAACAGGATCTTAAACTGTAATGTCTGTAAAACATAATTCAAGTTTTAACACAGGAACATTCTGTGATATAGTAAGTAAGTAAATTTTATTTATAGAGCACTTTTCACAGACAGAGTCACAAAGTGCTTTATCAAGTCAAATCAGAATCAAATCAAGTTTACAGAGACCCAACAGAATCCTTCAGGAGCAAACACTTGTGACTGGTGACAGCGGCGAGGAAAAACTTCCCTTTAACAGGCAGAAACCTCGAGCAGACCCAGACTCCTGAAGGATGGTCGTCTGCCTTGACCAGTTGGGGTTAAAGAGAGAGAGTAAAGGAGGAGAAAAGAGAGAGCAATAGAGATATAGAGAGACTGGGGGATAGGGGGAGAAGAGGGGGGAACACATGGAGTATTTATGATGAATACATAAGGTGTAATCAGTTTGTGGTGGCCCTGGGTCAGGTGGGAAACTAAAAAGCCTTTTTGAAGAGGAGGCTTTTGAGGTGTTTTTTAAAGCTCTCTACAGAGTCCATGGACCGTAGGTGTAGAGGCAGGTCATTCCATAGGCGTGGTGCCACAGCTTTAAAAGACCTGTCACCGCGTGTGCTAAAACAAGTGCGTGGAACCATCAGCAGGTGCTGTCCTGAAGACCTGAAGCTACAAGTCGAGCTGTAGGGCTGGATCAGGGAAGCAATGTATGCAGGGGCCTGGCCATGTAGAGCCCGGAAAGTTAGCACCAGAATTTTGAAATGAAAACGATATAAGACAGGGAGCCAGTGGAGTGATTTAAGAGTGGGAGTGATGTGGGTTCTCCTGTTTGTGCGGGTCAGAAGCCTAGCAGCAGAGTTCTGGACAAACTGTAGACAGGCCAGCTCCTTCTTGGTTAAGCATGTGAACAGGCTGTTACAGTAGTCTAAGCAAGAAGATACAAAAGCGTGAACAATCATCTCAAGCTCATTGATGGACACCATAGACCTGAGTTTGGAGATGTTGCGGAGTTGGAAGAAACAGTTTTTCACTAGGTGTTTGGAGTAGAATTCTAAAGACATGTCCTGGTCAAAGATGACACCCAGATTCCTCAGTTTGGTCTTTACCTAAGAACTCAGGTCTCCAAGGTGTTGTTTAATCCCTGGGATTGCACTGTCTGGGACAATAATGAGGGTCTCTGTTTTGCTGGAGTTCAGCTGGAGGCTGTTATCATTTAGCCACTGCTTCAGCTCTGACAAGCAGTTGATTAAGGAACTCACTTTGTGGGGCTCAGAGGATTTAAAGGAGCAGTATATTTGGATGTCATTCGCAAATAGATGATAGGAGACATCACTATACTGTCGGATAATGTGGCCAAGCGGGAGGACATAGAGTAAGAATAGGACTGGTCCCAGGACAGAGCCTTGGGGCACACCACGCAGTAGATCCGCTGAGTCAGATTGGAAGTTGTTGATTGACATAGTGAAGCTTCTGCCGGTCAGGTAAGAGGAGAACCAGTCTAGCACAGGACCTGACATCCCTACCAGGTCCCTCAGTCTCTCAATCATTATGGTATGGTCCACTGTGTCAAAGGCCGAAGAGAGATCTAGCAGGACCAAGACCATGGATTTCCCTGAGTCGGCCGCCATCAGGATGTCACTAGACACTTTTAATAGTGCGGTTTCTGTTGAGTGGCGTTGTCTAAACCCAGACTGAAAAGTGTCATAGATCTGGTGTGTCTCCAGAAAAGCTGTAAGTTGTTTAGACACTGCCTTCTCAAGGATTTTGGCCAGTAGGGGGAGCTTTGAAATGGGCCTGTAGCTTTTGAGTTCTGTGGGGTCCAGGTTGGTTTTCTTTAGTTTTGGTTCTACGATGGCCTGTTTGAAGGAGCTGGGAAACAAACCAGTTGAGAGCAACAGGTTAAAAAACTTTGTGACCCATGGTCCAATTGTGTCAAAGATACTGACAAGAAGCTTATGGGGGATGATGTCTGCAGAGTTGGAGGAGGGTCTCGTTTTGGATAAAAGTGCTGAGATGTCCTCCAGTGTGACAGGGTCGAAAGAGGACCAGGTTTGAAGAGGGGGATCAGCTCAGGTCAGACGGCCAGAGGATGGTGGGATATTGTGCTTAATATCCCTGATCTTGTCTGTGAAGAAGTTTAGGAAGTCATTGCTGTCAGCTTTACAGAGCACGAGGGCAGCAGGGATAGCAGGGGACACAATGGACTCGACTGTGTCAAAGATTACTTTGGGGTTTTTCTTGTTTGTGGCTATAAGTTTGTGGAAATAGCTGGATCTTGCCTCCTTAATCATTTTATTTACATGTTGCTTGAGGTTAAAAGTGTCAGTCATGGCTAAAAGTTCCATTGCTGGGCTGGATGAGTCGTTATAGCATTAGACCCTGTTGTGATCAAATAAAAAATGTATTTGTAGTAGTAGTATTTGTGCATATTTCTGGTGTAATTCAATTCTTCAAGGAAATAATCATTAAAAAAAAGAAACTAACAAAAAATTGCCTTTTTAACAGTATCGTGATATATCATGATATATCGTATTGTGATCCTAGTATTGTGATTTGTATCATATTGCCAGATTCTTGCCAGTACACACCCCTAGTAAACATGAAGACAAAAGATGTCTTCATTCATGTAAAATATTACAGATTAAAACTTTTTTGGTACTGACATAAAAATATTCAAATAAACTGGTTTTATCCGTCTCCTGAGTCCTTTCCATTGCTTCATTGCTCTATATTAACAACTGGTCCAACATCATATTGAGAACAACAATCCAAATTGTATTTAGTCCTTTGTATTGGAACTGAGTTTTAAACACTTAAAATCTTTTAATGTCTGTCACCGAGTATGTTTACAAGCCCAGCATTATTCTGTTATTATTCTAAATATGACAGTGTTTGGATATTTCACAGGTACCCTGTAAACAGTGAATTCAGTTTTGATCTTCTGAATTAAGCCTTTTCTCTAATGAAACATTTTCTGACAGACATGAAGGGCATACTGATATTATTCCAGTTTTATGACGATTCTTTGGACATGAATATAGTGCATTCTAAAATATGAATCTAATATGTTTGTTTTACTGCAGGTTGTGTGAACCTGTTTGCTCTCAGGTGGAGTAAAGAAACAGATTTCCTCTAGAAGAAAAGGCCAGATTACTGTTGGAACGACAAATACACCTTCTTGTAAACATTGTGCAGAGGATATCAGAGATTTGGATAAAACCAAATATGGAAAAGCTGACCTTCGTAAGAAGTGACAAACACTGAAAAAGCCCAATTTTTTAAGAAGGGTTTAAAAAAAAAAAAAAAAAACTCCAAAATAATTTGTGCAGGTAAACATAACCAGTGATTTCTTTGAATATTTAATTTACAGGTTGTGTGTAATAGCTTCCTTACGGAGATTTTGCAATTTTTATACCAATAAATACATTTTCTTACTGATAGTATTATTATTATTATTATTATTATTATTATTATTATTATTATTATTATTATTATTATACTGTGATATGGAATTACCTGAAAAAGGACAAATAGTAATATTATTATATGTATGGCAATTAATCCTCAACAAAATTCATTATGCTGTACAAATATGTGCACACTGTCAGATGCACATGCGTTACAATAACTGAACCTGGAGTAGAAAAGGATCTGTAGATTTAATATGCAGTTGTTATAGTAAAATTTACATAACATAACTTGTTTTGATCATGAAGGAATAGTTCATAAACTGGGAAATTACTTCTTGAAGTCAGATAAAATGCATTAGAGAGAGATTTTATCTAGACAGTATAATTGCTATGGACTACAATTTTAAAAAAGTAAAGTTGACTTTTGTGAAAAACTGATCAGTGCAAACAATAAACCAACCTCATATCCTCTGTAGTCCACCTCCACATCATCACCATACACATTCAGCTCCATGTTCTTGTGGCTGAAGACTGTGGCTGGTTTAGGATTTCTGTGGTTACAAGCCATATCATCGGCCAGCATCAGGACTATGTGGCTAAGAAAAGAAATAAGTTTAACATGGACACATGACTATACATGAGTATGTAAAAACTGCCACACTGCAGTGAACATAAATCCTGCTTTTTCTTCCTTTGTACGGTCAGTTTTCACCTACAGTTACACAAACATCATGATGTATAGTAGATGTTTAATGTTGATTATGATACATGACTATAGGTGACATAACATCCTGGTATCCTGTCATGAGTTAAATTAGGATTTTCATCATTTCTAGTTCTGGTGTAATTGAAACAACTACAGACTAGTCACATACTCTGACACAGAGTTGGTTGGATGAATTTCATGACATTGTGGCACATACTGAAAATTGTGAGCATTCATAAGCATCTCGGTGGCAGTGTTTTCACATCTATTCTGTTGGCAAAAGCATGTAATCGTCTTGAAATCTTGTTGTAATTATATTCATGTGTGAAAAGAATTAAAAATATGTATGTGCAACAAATGATATGTTGTCTGTAGTGTAATGTAGTGTTTTGCTGTTAACCATGTTGATTGTTACAATGTGCATTATGTATCATATGTTACAATCACTTTCACATTTAAAATTATACATCGATTAATATGACACTAACAAATTTTCTTGCTGTATATTGACATATGAACTCTTTCTTTTTGTGTTCGATTTTTCGATAAAATATATTCAGTCAGTCAACTAAATCACACAGAAAGTGGACGCGCTCACAGAAGCTGAAAAAGGTATATTTGGTGTACAAAGTAACAAACATTTTGTGACAAGTTAACATGGTAACCCTTCAATAAAGGGAAGATAAAACACTGCCTCCGAAATACAATGATCATAACTTTTAGTATGTGCCTGACATGATACTGATGACTTTCATGAAATTAATTTGAGAGTACTCTTTGGCAGCTATGGTTAATAATAATAAGCATTATTCCTCCAAACCTAAATCAGAATGAGTTCTTAATCTGTCTTCCCTGCTTCAATAAAGGTTAAATAAATTAAATAAACGCAGAGCCGGTTTTACCTATCAGGGATGCCCAGTCTCTTCACACTTCTGTAGACTGATAAAGTATTGGCCACATGACGATAGTTAAACCAAAATCTGGACGTACACACCTATTTAAACACACACAGAAACGGCACATTTGAAAAAGAAATAACAAGTAATCACTAAGAAGAAAGCTATGCTGCTCACACCCTTGAGACAGTCAATAAGTATGTCGTTTTCCAAAGATGTAACGAATAAGAGCTCTCACCAGGACGGCCCAGTTGTTGGTATGACCGCTGCTGAAGAACTGTCCCACGTTTTCCTGGACAACAGAACAAAACGCGACGCGTAAATGTTAATTTCATGTTGATTTGACTCGTACAAGGAACCAAGAAAATCACCAAAACAGCAGTTCACAACCTAGCATGATTTCTCTGCAGGCTAACACGAAAACGATATTTCGGACTAAACACAACGTATAAACACATAAACATAATCTTGACTATGAACTTAATGTCTAAAATATACACCTACCTCTATGTTCGCGCTCCCCGCAACAAAACATGCAGCAAACAAACTTAATAAAGTAGGGATTTTCATTGTGCATCACTGTTAGCGTGCAAAAACCAGGAAGTCAAAACCGGTGGCTCCACCCCGGAAATATTTCAGGTCTGGTAGATTTCAAAAATAAAAGCTTCATTTTGATAATGAGGAGTACGGGAGGTGTCAAAACAAATTAAGTAGTCTGAGTCCAGAAGGGTCTATATATAATCTCAGAGACGGGGAACGTACAGATCAAAAGTAGTGATGAGTTAAATCCTGCTCTGAACAGACTTTTGCATCTGATCCATGTCTCTTATCTACACACTTGTCACTTTATTTTATTCAACTTTTTTTTTTTTTTTTTTTTTTTTTTTTTGTCATTTTTAGTCACTTTAGAAAAATATAGCCTCCTATCTTTCTCTTTGTTTTCATTGTATTTCATGCCACTTTGTGCTCCTGTGAAATTTGAATTTGCCCTTTGAAGGATCAATAAAATCTTACCTTATCTTAGCTTATCTTAAAAGTTTTAACTATACATAATTATACATTTAATTATACATACAGCATGCAGACACAAACATGTGCAAATTCACCTAAATACATTAAAATGCATAAACTGATTGAGTGATTATTGAATAGTGATCATTGCCAACCTTCAGCCTTCCTTCAGCCAACTTTTTTGGGTATACATGCTCACTAAACTATCACAGTACAACAAAATACACTAAATAAATAGGCTAACAAGATTTTCACTGAAGTACAATTTTGAGGTCCTTGTACTTCCATTTCCATTCATGCAAATTTATAGTCACAGTCACACTACACATTAGATAAACACTGCACTTTTGACCTCACTATATTTTTACAACAGCATTGCTTACTTTTCATATTACAATTTTTCATCCTCATATAGGGCAAACTCTGTTGATTTTGAGCTGAAGGATATCCTTTATGGATTAAGTTTCATATGCCCCTCCTTCTTAGGCAATGTATAGTCATGAACCGCAAAACTGGTCTGTTGGTCTGAGCTGATGAAAAGTTGATTTCTTAGTTCTCACAGGATAGAGATACTATGAACATAATAGTTTTGTATTCCAAACACTGAAACATTAAACTACTCAAAAGTGTGCAGTGGTCCAAATGAGTGGAAACATGCGCGGAAGTATAATTCCACCTTAACCAAGCAACAATCCAAAAACATCAGAGAGAAATGGAAAAACAAAAACTTACATTTTACTTTGACATTTCATATTGTATCTATATTTCACTAAGAATACTTCTTCTCAAGTAAGGTTCTGAATGTTATTGGCATTATTGGCGAGTGATGGTTTGTTTTTGCAATCACAAAAATAAAACTTAATTATTTTACTCTCAGTTGGTCAGTGCTGATAAGCTCTAAACTGAGTGCAATCTTAGCTGCTCAACATGGTTATCAGATATTGCAGCTTATGAGCAGCTTATCATTACATGGCCAGATACAGAATTCTGTTGAGAAATACCCAAATCAATTTGCATATGACGACTATGACAGTAATGTCTATGAACACAAGTAAATGTTAATCACACTAAATGGAATTCACTGTGTGCTTGTTTTACTCATTTCAGAAGCAGGGTTAATTCAGCATGTTTAACTGTGAAAACTGTGAATATTTCTTTCAGGTTGCCAAGCAGTTTGCTTGAAAATCATATGTCTCTTTCAGATATGTTTGTCTGGTTTCAATAGCTTACAGAGATGCAATACCGGGACATACACATGAATGACTTTTGCTGTATATGTCATTGGTGTTTTGCTTTGTTTTGTTTGACTTGTTTTGCTTGCATTATGAGGTAGGCAATCTAGAGTGATACCCAAGGGTTTTTAATGAAAGAGTTTCTAATTCAGTTTATCATCATTTGAGCAGATATTATTCAACAGAAAGAAAACAACCACATTAAAGGTGTGCCCTATCACTGTGGCATTACAGGATTCAGATATCTGAGTGCATGTCATGTTATAGCTGAAGTATAGCCATAACGGTCTGAGAGCTCTATGGAGGAAAAGATATATGCCTCATGCAATTCTAATGTAATGTTATAGCACACTGAGCTGAAGGTCTGCTGGAAAAGCAACAGCAGTGTCAATTCTGATGCACAGCAGAAAGCCCTAACAGTGTGCCAACCACTTTAATCCTTCAGACAGCTCTGACTTCAGCTGCTTTTTGACCTGCAGCATCGCTCCCCGCACCTGCTCTGAGCTCATCATATTAACATCCTTTCTCAAACACATCACATTAGAAAATGCTAAGGCAAGGACAGTGCTCAAACAACAGCTCTGCCACATAAATGTAGTCATTATTCCCCTTTAAATCCACAAATTAGCATTTTCTTCTGTCTGGCAGTTTTGTGCATGGCAGCAGCAGATTTTTGGCTGTGCATGAATTGTTGTTAGTCAGATGAAAATGGCCTCATTTTCTTATACATCACAGTGTTACTAAACTAATTTCATGCTGCTTCGTGATATAACCTTCAAGGAGACTCAAAGTCAGCAGCAGTTGTCAAGAGGATTAGTGGACAATAAGGTTTAAATCCAATGCAGATAATAGAAAAAACAAATTGGCCTGATCCTGGCTCTCCTAAAAAAAAGCCTATGTAAACTATGGAAAACCCAAAATAAAGTTCCACAAGTGAACCATGGAATACCTTAACCTACTATTTTTACCTACAGTTCAGTCTGAGAACAAGTTGTATCATTTTCCATGGCTTTAGTTAGCTGTTGCCCATAAAGTTGGAATGATTTTGTTTCCAGACAGATCCTTTTTTTATTCCTATTTACACACATCAATGATGACCTATGACTGGTACTATGATTACATACTGAGTCCCAGTTACACTTAATCTATCAAGAAAGCATCTCATTGTTACAATCATTTCATCAGAAGAGGTAACAATATTTTATTCCAATTTCATGGACTACAGTGTAAATGTAGCTGTGCAGTAGTTATTGTGGAATATAATTTATTAGTGGATGCAGAATGTTGCAAACACAAAATGGTGAGAATCGTTTTGTTAAAAGTCAAAATGGTTGAGGCGCATTCATCACACATGGGAACAAAAAGTTAAAATAAAGGAATATACGTATTTTCCTATTAAATTAGCTTTTATTGGTGCATAAAATTTACCATTCAAAGTTAGCGAGCATGACAGAAAGGGTTGCTGCAGGTAGAGGCGGTGTGCGTCATTTGGCACAGCGCGCAACCTCGGTGCCAACGTCAGGCACACACACGGCGCGTGTTGGAAGCAGAGCGCAGTGGGAGGAAGACGGACAAGCCACGCATTCGCATCACCACGGGAGGAGGGTGGCGCGGTGGTATCGCCGGCAGGAATCCAGTTGTGAAGTCTACACAAGGCAAACATGCACTGAGAGGAAATTGACTGAAGCTCTGTTGTTGTTAACCAAAGAGTAAGTGACGGCGCACGGACACTAGAAGAAGACGCTCCACACAAGTTAAGATTTGAGGAAACAAGGAGATGAATACGAACGATGCCAAGGAGTATCTCGCACGGCGGGAGATACCTCAACTATTTGAGGTAAGCGATGGCGTGTGTCTTTGTGGGGCTTAAATGATCGAGATACCTGGGATTTGGCAGCAGCGTTATTATATGGACAAAGATTCATGCTGCTCACAGATGCATTGTAAAATTCTTCTCAGTGTCACCTCAAAGATTCGCGTTCGTGATTTGATCTTGTTAGGTTGCGTCAGGTGTTGAATGGCATGTGTGTCTTTGTGAACGCATTTGTGAAAGCCATACTTGATCAAAATTATTCATAAAGAGGCTGAAAACAAATTTGACAAACCCAGGTCTTCAAATTCTGTGCAGTTCTTTGCAGTTATTTATGAATGCACAGAGATCTTCGTATCGACATCTATAAATAAATAAATACTGCGTGTAGATGTAGATATTATGAAATCAAACTCACCAAAACATCGGCTATATATGCTGTATAGGGCTCACTGTATATGAGATTTTCACTTCTGGACACTTTAATATGAAGATCAAACTCATGGGGATGCTGCAAAATGTCTAAAATAATTCATAAAACTTAAATGGCACCTCATGACACATAGGACAGATGGCATCTTAGTGATAGTGTGAAGGATGACAACATTTCTACATAAAGTTTCTATGCAGGCCAAGTGATATTATGGTAATAGGTAACTAAAAGAAGATAAAAGTGCTAAAATAAAACCACCACAAACTCACTTCTGAGCCCTGCAGTCAGATAACTTTTAAGAATAGGCTATATTATATCATTCTCCTGAGGGAATATGGAATCGACTCATCCACTTAATTAGATTGTGCAGTGCAGCTTATGTATGCAGGCAATCAGTGCTTGTTTATTTACAGCCAGTTGAAATTACATGGAGCAGTGAAGTGCCACATCATAATGTAATTTTATTGCTAATTGCTGCTCACATAAAGTGTTTTCATTGTAAATCAAGTAAATAAGTACATCAGATTGTTTTCACTTGGGGAGAGCTGTGTATTTTCTTACTGCCAGCTGCAGTGAGAATTGGTTCTAGACAGTGGAGGGTGGAGATGGAGAAGGAAGTCAAAGAGGAAGGTATGGTTTTAAAATATTCAGGGTCAAATGAGGGACAAATGTTAAACAAACACACATTTACTTCACTTGTGTTCTGGCACTGACTTGGTTCTCACATTCGTCAGAGTTGACTGCAGACAACAACGGGTCATCTGGGCCGTGTTTTTATTGACCAGGCTCAGTTCAATTACATGGGCATGTAACAAAATGAGATGCCGTATTTCCTTCGAGGTGCCATGCCAAGACAACCAGATCCACACTTCACAATGTCTCCTCGTTAGGGCAGGCTGGTTGTCACCGCAACGGCGTCACAAAACAACACATCATAACAAAGATCTGTCGATGCCTGAACAAACAGCTCTTCCCTCTCTTTATTATTCTCACTCTGTACCTCATCATGTCCTCCTGCACTGTTTCTCCAGAGCCTGCTGACAGGATTGATGTACTACCGGCCCGATGACCCTATCGACTACTTGGAGAGCTGTCTGAAGAAAGTCAGGGAGCTTGGAGGAACAGACAAGGTCCGGTGGGATACCTTTGTGGGCCAGGAGAAGAAGTCCCTACCCCCACTCAACGGGGGCCAGTCACGGAGGTCTCTCTTCAGAAATGGTGAGCATTAAGCACTGCTCCTTGACACTGTGTATTTCTTTTCCACTTTACTTCTTTCTAAGCATACTGTCAGCATTTCTGCACATCTCCCTTGCAGATACATCTTTAAAGTAAATCCGTGTTTGAAAACTTAAGTATTTTGGCCTTTGTGCTGTACCCTCACAAGCATCAATATAGATACAGTTTTTGAAAATCTGTTGTTACTCCTTACAGTAGTGGTCTTCAGCTACAATGTGATGCGCAGCTGTGTGCATTACTCTCAGACTGAGTTTTTTAAGAAGTGCTGGGAGCATTTTGCTGAGACACTAGGCACCTACAGATTCACACCACATGCAAAACACTGGCTGAGTTTAAAACCTGCATCCAGACCATAGAAACACAGCATCCTTGGGTATGCAGGCTGGTGAACATGACCATGCTGCTTTCACTGCCCCACACAATTTGTTACTAAAATGAAAAAATATGCACAATTAATAATTAACCTGTGTTTGGAAACTGAAAGGCCCCTCATTCATCAGTTACTGGTCAGCCGTAGCTTCAAGCAGGTTAACCAAATCAGGAAGTGCTACATATGCAAAACATTACATTTGCAACACAAAGTTTATTTCCAATACGGCTCTCCTTTCATTTGCATTGTTTCATTTGGTCTGCCTTAAATTCAGATATTCACTTTTTAGCTCACCGACCAATAGGCCATGGCCTATTGTGAAGGCACTGTGTCTGCTGTCGTCTACATCACTGTCTTTGTTGGTGTTGTCTTATTCATTGTCGTCTTCGTCATCATCATCATCTTCGTCATCTTCATCTTCGTTGTCGTCGTCGTCGCTTTCATCATCTTCGACGTCATCGTCTTCGTTGTCGTCTTCAGCATCGTCTTCATTAGCAATTTCTTCAAACATCTTCTCTAACAAAACTACTGGTCAGATCAATTTCAAATTTTATATGTAGCTTCCTTGGGACAATGTCTACAAAATGTTTTTCACAGTTTTGAGATATTTTGATTTTTGAATTTTTCATGCATTTTTGAAATATTACAAATTTGCCTTTACTTATAATTGGCTATATTTTGATGGTTTATAACATGGAAATAGTTAATGATATCCATGTTGTTACTATTGAGCACTGATAAGAAGTCATATGTGGACTTTCATTTGGGTCATTGACCTTTGACCTTGAGTGACCTTGAAGGGTCAAACTCAAGGTCACAAACGTCTACATTTCAACAGTCCTCTTCTCCGAAACTACTGGTCGGATTAATTTCAAATCTTCCATGGGACAATGTCTACAAAGTTTGTTCACAGTTTTGAGATATTTTGATTCTTGAATTTTTTAAATGTTAAACATTTGCCTTTACGTATATTGGGCCATATTTTGATAGCTAATAACATGGAATTGGTTACAGATATCAATATAGTTGCTATTGAGCACTGATAGGAAGTCATATATAGACTTTCATTTAATTTGTTGAATTATCCTTCAGTGAAATTACCAACCACTTCTATTGGGAGACTGATCTCCAGTATCATGACCACAGGACTCTAATAGAGGCAGAACCTGACAACCTCACAAATTCAAGTTGCTCTGTTCAATCCAGCATACACTGTACATCACTCATAACACACTGCTGTGAAAATAGTGTTAGAATTTAAGAATTATGAAATTCAGATTTATCTTTATTGATTTATTTTTTATTGTTTTTGGGAAAAACATAACACAAATAGAAACAATAATAGAACAAACAGCAGGGAGAGAATCCAACATTTAGTTTAGTAGCGTTTAGTCCACACATACATCAATATGCTCATATACCCATATTAATTTTCTTCTTTATGGTAATGTTTGAGGATATGGCCCCCATAGGGGAACGTTGTTATTATACAAAATCAGGTCTTACAGCTGAAACATAAGTGAGCTATTTTTTTAATCATTTATCATTTATAAAGATTTGCAATAAAGGAATGAAACACTATCACAGGATATCCACCAGTGTATGAGTGGACATAATCAGGAAGGACATAGATATCGCTTTGGTTCCAGCCTGTTTTAACAGATTAAAATGTGTTGAAATGCTGTGTCGTATGAGCTGTATGTCTTGTTATTTAGCTAGACTTGAGCAATCAGTTGACACATCTTCTGAACTGTTGTTTCCTGAAACTTCTACCTGCATCTGGTTTTAAAGCAAAACGGAAATTTTAAGCATCAGCAAAATCTCTTTTCTTCATTACTCTGCTCTTGCACAGCACTTTTACCTCATTAATGCACTTATTATGGCCTGGTTTTATTATATTCATACATTAATAATGTTTAACAGGCAAAAGAAATGAGGGCAACATTAACCACCATTGAAACCTTGTGTAATGTGTAAATTATGTGAGTAATTCTTGACAAGAGCTTCGTTAAAATGAGCTCACATGAAATCTCTCTGTGGTACATGTACATGTATTGTCATAAGCAAAATAGTAGATCAGAGCCATTCACAAGCGTATAATACAGAGTATGAAGATAATGCCAGTTCTGTGTGCAATTTATTGCAGCTCTTCTCTCAAAAAGCATGTTTTAAAGTCTTCTATCTTTAGCAAAATTTCCTTTTGTCTTTATGAGCTGTATAATCAGTGCTGTCATCATCAGAGACATCAGTATAATTACCAAACAGAATCAAACTGTCTCTGTTTGAATGCATCACACTGACATGTTCACCTCTATTTATATTACTGTATAAATGTTAAAACAGATGTGGCTCTGTTGGTTTTTGCAATCTGAAATGGGACTGGCAGTAGCCCTACAATGATTAATAGACTGATCAATTTGTTTTTTTGACCATTAAATTAATCAACAACTACTTTGATAATCAAGTATGATGATTACAGATTCTAAGAAGAGAGTATGTTCTGTTTTTTTCCCTCCTCTGTCACAGTAAACTGAGTGTAATTTTGAATTAAATAAGACATTTCAGGATATCACTGGGTTATGGGAAAAATATTTTCACAGGAAAAACATTTTTATCATATTCTGACATTTCATAGCCCAGTTACTTCACTAATTGAGAAAACAATGGACCGATTCTTTGGCAGTAAAAAAAATTGTTAATTACTGTCCTAATATCAGCTTTGAAAAGAATGAGTGGATGGATTTTCACGCATTTAAATATATTTCTTGCTAAACATTTTCTTTATAGTTACAACCCTTTCTAAAGGTCAAAATATCTGTTTGTCTGTTCATCTGTCTTCTGTCTTTTATTTATCCAAAACCATTCAATACTTTAGTTCGTACATACAAAACAATACACCACATAAGAAGAGGAATTCATTTACAGCAAAAATACAGCATGACAAAATAACGAGGCCTAAATTCAAATTTTTGCCTTTGATTTATCGTAAAAAAAAAAAAAAAGTAAAATTAAATTATAAAAAGTTCAACATTCACAAACTGTCCTTTGACAAAACATGTGAATAATCTGAATTTTCTTAAGAAAAATAATAGCAATTTTAACAATATTATGCCTGAAGTTATCATTTATACATGTGCATTACAGATCACAGTGGATCTACAAATACGCAAATACCCAAAACATTTAGTAACAGACATACTATTGTTAAAAGTAAAACAATTTGTATAAAAGTACAATTTTTGCACTTTGCAAATTCATCCTGCATCCAGATTGTAATCTGTGGTGGACCAGTTTTGGCCCACGGGCCATATGTTTGATGTCCCTGCTCTATACCATGTGAAATCACCAGAGACCTCCCAACTAACCATTGCTAATTTGCTTCATGTTTTCAGGAAATGTCATTTATCCTGATAAAAATGCCATACAGAATTTCAACCTTGTATGTTCATTAGTTTTTGAGATACTGAGGCTTTGAAAATGGGATAAAAAGACGCTGTGTTCAAGAAGTCCTTACTTGTGAACTATTCATGTAAGTGCATGACACTTTCAGTTGTTTTAAGGTACAAGACGTCTTTAACTTCTTGCATATTTTCCAACTTATAGTGTTAGGGATCAAGCAGTAAAGTAGTAAACAGGATTAAAATGTCAAAAGGTGTTTTTTTTTCCCAATGAAATGTAACAACACAGAGCCTAAACTATAATAACTAGACCTATCAAAGAGGTCAATGCAACGTAACTCTACACAAAATAACAGCAACTGAACAAGAAAGTACAGAACAAACTGTCCTGACACTGTGACACAAGAGGGAATGTGTATAGTAGCTTGGAGCAACCAAATGACACACAAGGGGAAAACAAAATGGATGGTAACTAGAACTAAATACAAAGCAAACTCAACAAAACTAAATCCCCCCGTGACACCACAGCCTATGGTTCGGTCTGATGAGCTGGCTCCATCATTTAACAGTGTTCATCCTTCTGCCACAACTTTTGTCAAACCAGGAGGAAACCTCCCACAAGCCACCAGTAATAAAATACAAAGACACAAAAGATTAATATGACAAAAAATTCATAATACAGCCAGTAATCACCCTAGAGTGTTAGTATGTGTGCACTCTATACAATGTAAGGTTAAGATAAATAAACACCAACTCAAGTAAACTCAGAAGACAGGCTTAATTGTGTTTACTGCAACTGAATATGTGCAGGTTTCAAACTAAGTCACTGCAAATGAAATAACCCTTTTGGTGCAATGATTGAATGAAACAATTGGACTATTTTTCATCCTTCATGTCTGTTTACCAGTGATTGGTTTCATTTATTATGACAAATTATCCACAAATTGTTGAGTGATTCAAGGTGTTATTTTCTAAAAGTATTGCACTCCTCTGCTGTCAACAGGCTTTATCACTGAAACTAAACTAATATCAGTAAATTATGCATACCACTTTTTAGCTCACTGACCAATAGGTCATGAGCTATTGTGAACGCGCTGTGTTCGGCGTCGTCTTCGTCATCTTCATCATCTTCATCATCTTCATCATTTTCGTCATCTTCATCATCTTTGTCATCTTCGTCATCTTTGTCACATTTGTCATCTTTGTCATCTTCATTGTTGTCTTTGTCTTCATAAGAACTTTCTTTAAACATCTTCTCTGACAAAACTACTGATCGGCGTTTGTTCACAGTTTTGAGAAATTTTGATTTATTACCGATTTCTGAAATAATAAAAATGTGCCTTTACTTATAATGGTCCATATTTTGATGGATTATAACATGAAAATGGTTAGAGATATCAATATAGTTACTATTGAGCATTGATAGGAAGTCATATATAGACTTTAATTTAATTTATTGACTTATCCTCCAGTGAAAATACCACCCACTTCTATTGGGAAATTGATCTCCTGCATCAAGACTACACGACTCTAACATAGTGGCAGAACCTGACAACCTCACAAATTCAACTTGCTTTTGGTTCATGCCACTGAGAAACAGGGCCAATAGTCCTGTATGTATTTGTCTACACTTATACCTTTTAATTCTGTGCTTGTGTGTTTCTTTGTTCCGTTCAGTGTTGCCCGACAGCCCTAATTTTCCATACAGACGGTATGACCGCCTCCCTCCCATCAGCCAGTTCTCCATTGAAAGCGACTCAGACCTGTCAGAGACAGCGGAGCTCATAGAGGAGTACGAGGTGTTTGATCCATTGAGACCACGACCCAAAGTCATCCTCGTCATCGGTAAAGGACCAGTACAGCTGACGCAACCACAAACATTAAAACTGCACACACTATATACAGCACATATCTCAAGGAAACACTGTTTCCACATCTGATGTTCTAGAGCTTTTATCCAGATTTTTGCTGACTCATGTTTTCCATTTGACAAGAAGCAACATTAATGATCCTTTTATGTGTAAGAATGGTTAAACAAGCAGAGTAACCAGTAATTCCTCATTGCTTCTGATGAGAGCTGTGGTCATATATATAAAAAGGTCAACAAAAGCATAAAGAAGCCGTTTATATTTGCAGCTCTGGTGATCTAAAAATACATGCCCTGGATGGGAATCTACGGATAAAGAGGCTGTGTCTGTGTGTACACCAACAGTGGGTTTTTTCCTGGTATTTTGAGCGTAGCCCCACCTCCCTCTGTTAGTATCAGCAGAGTAGATCTCGTTGCATGTCACTCACTGTGTTAGACACTCACGCTCTCCTAATCTGATTTCCTTGATGGGCCTGCATTAACCTGTCAAATACATTCATTAATCTTGTATATTAAGAGTGGCAGCTGTGTTGAAATGGGTTGAGCTGCACATAAGAGAGCTATATATAAAATCTCTTAAAAATAGTTCATTTTCAGGTTTGATAGGAAGAGAAAAGGTCTCAATTGTCTATTAAAAACTCATGAAAAAAACTTCTGCCTATTGTTACTGTAGTGTTCTGTGCTTTTAGGTGTGTATGCCCAATGTAGAATGGATGACAGTCATTTGTCCTCACTGCACAAAGCCAGTTCCTATCTCATGTCTGTGAGCACATTGTGGCCTATTTTATGAGGAAAACAGGATGGCAGCAGCTGTCATCTCTTCAGAGGATCGTGGCAAATGTTTTGTCTGTCAGGTTTGCACAGAGAAACAGACAGATAAAGAGATGAGTGGTCAGGAGGAGGTTGGGAGGGGACTGGGTTGAACGTTACAGAAAACTCAGATGTAAGATAAGTGCACATCCACTAAAAGTTTTGCATCTGGCTGATCCTCCCGCCCATTCTCTTTATTTGAGAACTTCATCTTCATCCATTTTAATAACAAATTTTTTGTATTAATAGTGGTGCAAAAAAACAAGTGTTGATACATTTTACCAGCGGCCTTTTCACTTGAAGACCCAAAAGAGAAATTAGTTGTGTCGCTGAAACCCAACATTTTTTTTTTTTTTTAATAATAATAGGATGTATTGCCTTTACACTATACTGTCTCATCCCCATTCAGACCAAGCCCACAAGTTAAGGACAGAGTGTCAAGTAACACTCTACACACACCTACACAACAACAGGTGGATTTCCAAAAATGTAATGAATGGGTATTCAGAAATTATGAATTTGAAAATGAAAAACCCCCTCAGTTTTTTTCCAAGACCCTTTTTCACTCACTTTAAGTGTTTTTTTTAATCTTTTTTTACAACTGAGTAAATGCACATGCAGCAAGGGGAAACCCTTTTTCGATTAAATTCTGATGTAGCAAACATTTCATCTGTTTGCTGTGTCTTCCCAGATATTCAGAGGTGAAACATAAACACAAGAAATGTAAAACAGCAACAGACTGAGCAGACCAGATTATTCCTGTGTCTCATCTATGAAAAAGGCATCACAACCATTTTAGGTGGAAAAAATGATCAGAATGCTCTGCTTCTTCTATTTAGTGTAATAGAGTCATGTCAACCTTTGCCACTGCCTAGATTATTTCCTCCTAACCAGTTTATGGAAATGCACAAATATTGTTATAGTGAAGGAATAGTTTTCTTACATTGGAAAAATGGCTTCACATATTATAGCATTGTTAATTGGTACCCTTTAAGAATGATTCCTCAATTCATTTTGGCTCCTGACAATAAGTTTCACAAAAACAGTGCATGTGTATCAATATATTTTGTGTGCATTGATTCTCAAAAACATCACTGATCTTAAATTATTGATTTAAATAGATAATAATGGCACTGATAAATGCAAAGGCAGATCCCACAAAGTCAACTTCTTATCAGTATGGTAGTGGTGTTTTTTACCTTCACCCTGACAGTTTCCTAAAATTAGTCTTTAAAAAAATTATGTTTTTACAATATTTTGGATTGTATCCTCAGTATCATGGCACATATTATATTTCCTGATTGATGCAGTAATAAACTAGTGATTGTTTTGTTAAATCAGAAATGAAACATACCTATACAAAGGATAATAGCTGCATTCTATTGAATGCATGCATCCCAGTCTGCTTGTATTTCTGGAAAACTAAAATCAAACTGAGCCATTGTTAATGTCTTAGTTACATTTGTGTATTTCTCTGTATGACAAAGAATAAAACAAGTTAAAGTCCCATTCAGCTTTAAATGAAACCAGTTAGGAAGTGAACGCTGTCTGTGTTTGTAATAAATATTGTTTTACACTGTGCACGTAAAGAGGAAATTATATTCTGAGACTAGTCAAAGTTCTGAGTAATATTCTAAAATACCTCATAGTGATACTAAATACTGACAGGTAATACTTTATTTAGGAAGTCTTCTCTTCCATCTATCATCAAAGGAAAAGCAAGAATTGAAGACCCTGGTGCTAAAAGTAGTGAAGTCACAGAGAAAGTCTGTTAAAAATATTTATAGAGTGGACTTAGCTAAACAAATACAACATGTTTATATGCTCAACTTGAATTGCCCAAAAATGTGACTTCAGTACTTTTAGCACCAGGGTCTTCAATTCAGGAGCGAGTCATTTGTAATTTATTTTTCCACAGACCAAGCAGCATGAGCCTAACTCTACCCAGGAGTGTGTGTACAGTACACACTGTAGCAGTGGAAAGCAGCCTGTCATCAGAGAAAGAGGCAAGATGGTTTGAATTGGACAAATCGGGATAAGTCACACCTTTTTATAGATAGCCTCAAAGGCACCGCTAAGAAAAACTGACTGAGGATAAAAAAAAAGTCAGAATTCCAAATCCAGCCTCTGATTCCAACATAACAGAGTAGATTTTCGATGCAGCTTGTACGTATTTCATGTGACTGTGGCCTGGTTAGAAACCAGGAGCAATTTTGGAGTGGTTGACATTACTATGGTAACAGTAGCAACTTGGAAATCCTGGAATAAAGTGCAGGTGTCTAAAAGCAAAGCAACACTTAGCTCCACAGAAATACATAAATAGGCCACTGAAACTGACTGAAGGCATGCATAGTAAGCTTGCCTTAAGCTAATTTTGCTAATAATCTCACTCTTCATAAACTATAATTATACAAAACCATCCCCTAACTGTTATATTTCCTCATGTTTGAATAAATTGTGACCATTTTGTGTCTGTGTTTCAGTTGCAGTTAAGGTGTTTTTCATATTATATGCAACCGGTATTTAAGATGAACGATATCATCTCTTGTTGTCATTCCTCAGCACATCCTCTCTGTGTAGAAAAATGAAGTGGAGAGGTTTTAAAGCAAGTGTAGGAGGTTCACACATACCTGCCCCCCCCAACATGCATCTCTCCCCCGCATACCCATGCAAAATACACAAAAGCAGTATCACACAGCCAAAAACACTCACACATATGCAAACACAAACCAAGTCATGCACACACAAAGTCCCACATAGTCTGGGCTTCTCTCTCGCTAATACACACACGCGCCTACGCAAACACACCCACACGCATAATGTTTCACAGTCACACACAGACACATTTCACACACATCTCAAATATCTCTCCCAAAAACATCAACAGCTCTCCCTCTGTGCCTAGGTGGCCCTGGCAGCGGCAAAGGAACACAGAGCCTGAAGATCGCCGAGCGCTATGGCTTCCAATACATGTCTGTGGGCGAGCTGCTGAGGAAGAAGATGATCCACAATGCCACCAGCAACAGAAAGTGGAGCCTGATTGCTAAAATCATCACAAATGGAGAGCTGGCACCACAGGTAGCAGACAAACAGATAAAGAGACACGGTGAGGGGTGGGAGTTGTGGGGTGATGAAACACAACCTGAGAGGAATGATGAGCGCCGAGTGTGTCCAGTCACTCGCAGGTCATTATCGCAGCATGGATATAACAAGGAACTAATTAGCAGCATCCACATCACAGGGGCACTAGAGGGAGGGATGCTTATCCATCTTATAAGTATCTTTGCAAGATAATGATTCTGCCTGGAAAGAAGGGCGCAGAACCCCTGTGGTTATTTGGGCTCCCCTCATGAAAACACTGCACTGAGAACACACTGGGTGTCCTTACAGTACCTGGTTTGATGTGCTTATGATAATAACAAGCATGCAACATTGAATAACACTAAAACTGTGCATGCCCAATAAATCAAGGATTATGTGTAAGGGTTATGAAACTGAACACATACGCTATTACACATGTCCTACTTCCCATAGCTGTCATTTTTTCTATGGAAAAGTATTTTTTTGGTTTCGCTTTTTTGGAGGTGTCTTTTTTTTTGGAAGTTCTTTGACTGCAAAATACACTCAAAAATAGATTCCCAGTCAAAATCAAACAAGGCAGTTTCAATTACTGATTGTATTCTTATTGCTACATGTCACAATACTTGACTAAGGCAACATTTATTCAATCAAAAAATACTTGTACTTTCTTTATGAAGGCATTATATGCAACATTTCCTTCTATATAAATGACCAAGCTATTGTTATATATTTTGTCGATCGTGTTTAAATACTGTCCTTCAGTGGAGTATTATCCCCCATTCCAAGGGAACACAGTAAACACAGGATAAAACATTTGTCAATACAAGTCAATAACTAATGGTAAGAGTAATTTAGCAGCATTTCTCCCACAATGCATATTTTTTAATATTCCACATGTCAATTTGATACAGTAATTCACCACAGATATATTTAATTGATATACACAAAACTGGCCAAAAAAGCTTACATCATCTTGATCTAACTAACTAAATAACTCCGATCCTTCCATTGGATATTTACTGCAGTGATTTATGTGTTTGAGCTGCAACAGGTTCTTTAACTCGAGCTGTTGCAGTGAGTAGCTTCTCATTTCTTAAACAACCATCAGTTTGATAGAAAGCATGAAGTTTGGACTGTGTTTCAATGGAAAAAGGTCATGTGGTCTGATGAGTCCAGATTAACCCTGTTCCAAAGTGATGGATGCATCAGGGTGAGAACAGAGGCAGATTTAGTGATTTCCCATCATGCCTAGTGCCTCCAGTACAACCCTGTGGGGGCAGTGTTATGATCTGGGGTTGGTTCCGTTGGTCAGGTGTAGCTGCAGAATGTTATGTGTCCATAAAAGGAGATCAGCTGAGCCTGAATATAATCAACGACCAGGATTGAGTGGTCAGTAGATTTTTTTCTTCCCTGATGGTACAGGCATATTCAAAGATGGCAATGCCAGGATTCATCAGGGAGCATGAGGAACCATTTTCACACATGATTTATGGATTGCATAAGTTTTTCATTGCATAAATGATGCCATGACAAATGTGTCCTGTATTCAAAGCAAGTGAATTTTATTTGTCTGAGTAATGTATTTCAATATTAGTCTTGAATACTATAAGCTACGAGTAGTGTTTTATGGAAGAGAGTCAGCTAATCTTTGCAGTAATGTGTTAAGGGCAAGGTGCAACAACTGTGGGTTTAAGGTCAAGGCTAAAGTATCTTAAAGTGTAATACCACTGATTCTGGATTCCCAAATTTCAGGGTCTCATAGAACTTCTCTCTGTGAATATGGCAAAAAATCCGCTTGTCATTCTGATCTCATTTGTTTCATCTAGATCAGTGTTTTTCAACCTTGGGGTCAGGACCCCACGTGGCGTTGCCTGGAATTCAAATGGGGTCACCTGAAATTTCAAGCAATTGATAAAAACAAACAGAAAAAAATGTACTAATAAAAATATATGGTGAGTTGACAGAGACAATCACAATACATAAAAGACATGACAAACTCTGAAGCTGAAACTGAAGCACCGTGGTACTGTTTATCTTTCAAATGTTCATTGTGGTCAGTTTAAGATGCTGCAGCTCTTTCATAATTCATAGTTTCAGTTATTGTTTGTTCAGTATTAATTGTCAGCCCTGTAGATACAAGCTGGAGTGACTGTACATATCCTAACCAAGGAAAATAAAATTCTCACTTTGCGCAGTAATCTCATCCTGGCTTTTCTGCCTCCATCCATAATAATATACATTATATAGACTAAATGTCATCTAAAATTAACGTTTATTTGCAACATAGTACATGAAACTATTACATGATCAAAAACAAATTAATTTTCGCCAAAAAAATGTCTCTGTTTTCAATGTCTGGGGTCGCTTGAAATTTATAATGTTAAAATGGGGTCACAAGCCAAAAAAAGGTTGGGAACCACTGATCTAGATGCTGTAATGAGCAGAATTTTTCAGCACGAAAACAGTTCAATTACAGCAGAGAAGGTAGACAAAGAAGAAAAGGTTTTGCAGCAAATCTTTTCTTTTCTTTTTTTTTTAATACTTTATTTTTATATACAGATTTCACAGTATACAGACCAAACAAATTAACAATCAAACAAACAAACAAAAACAGACTGCAACAGGTAGAGCATCTATATTCAACCTTTAAACAAATAAAATGCAGACAGGTTCAGGACAAATTAAGCAAAAAAGCTTACATAAGTATAAGATTATACAGGTTCAAAGATTTCTTTGATTAGCATAAACATCCCATTTTTCCCTATATTTTTTTGCTTTTGTCAGTGAGTCTTAATGAGAAAGTCAGCCTTTCCACGTCATAAATTTCATTCACAACAGTTGTCCAGTCCAGGAGTGCTCTTTGCACAAACATTTTTGAGTTATGGCTTTTTTTGCCCTTGCTAATAATATTAACAAAAGATATCGGTTACATTTCCTCATTTCGTGTGGTAGTTCAGCCAAGTAATTCATGATAAAAATCAAATGGTAAGTCCATTCCTATTATATTGTTGATTTCCTTTATCACCAATGACCAATAGGGTAGAATCTTAGCACAGTCCCAAGAAATGTGAAAGTGCCCTGCCTTTACAAAGCCATAATTCCTCAAACATAAATCTTTTATTTTTACCTCTGCCAAGGAGGTTATGTTTTTGCCAGGGTTTGTTTGTTTGTTTGTTTGTTTGTTTGTTTGTTTGTTTGTTTGTTTGTTTGTTTGTTTGTTTGTTTGTCTGTCTGTCCGTTAGTGTGCCACATAACTCAAAAAGTTATGGACAGATTTGGATGAAATTTTCAGGGTTTGTTGGAAATGGGATAAGGAAGAAATGATTAAATTTTGGTGGTGACTGGGGGTGGGGGGGCCCACGGGGGGGGCCACTGATCAGCCTTGGCGGAGGTCTGCGCTCTCTGAGTGCTTCTAGTTATTACTGTTTTACTGAGTCACTAAGTTGGTGTTCAGCATGAGGGCACTACCAACATTTGCCTTTCCCTAGCTCAACCTCATCCAAATATGATCACTTCTGGGTCAGTGAAACAAACACTTGAGGCTTTGAAACAGTTATCCAAAGCTCAGTGAGTGGCTGCAACTTTAGATAAGTTCACTTATTTAATAATACGTTATTTATGTTACTGCTATTTCATTAGAATTTAGTGACATAATGAACTTGAATACAGTCACTCATCTGTAATACTTCAGATAGCTGTTCATGGGCATTGGTGATGAAAATTAATCCAATCAACCTTAGTCTTTTTTTATTGTCTTGAAAGAGCCCCAGCACACACCTAGCACCAGAAATTACAAACTGTGCATTTAATATAGATGGTGTAGCATGAGTCCTTGTGCATACAAAAGTGTCTGTCTCAGTATTTTAATCCCAATGACTCTATGAGATGAGATCCTTGGAAGCCTCCATGAGCAGTGCATCTCATTTACTCAAAACCCCACAGAGGACAGTCTTCCCTGTCAACGTGTGGACCATGATGCATTAGTGAAGCAGGTAGGCACAAGGCTCTAACCCTGATCCCAAGCCCCCAGCTGCTTCATGACTAGCAGTGCTTACCTGGGTCCCCCTGTGAATTATCGTCAGTGATATACGCATAACTCACAATTTAAGAATTTTCCTTGCATGTCTGGCATGACATCATGTATCCCTGTTGGCTGTTCACCAGATGTCGGTCCAGGAAATGGTGAGATAAACAGCAAGTAGGCCAAGCTGCAGACATATTGGATATGATAAAGTGACTTGTGAATGTCAGCCATTTAATTTCCTGCTATGATTAGTTCAGCAGAGCAGATTAGAATTGGGTTTCTTAATGATTTTGTTTATAATGGTGCAACTTATTGTTATTCGGACAAATTAACAAAGGCCCTGATGGAGCCATTATGTAAAATACATAAATAAAAATTATTAGTAATAGCCTATAATTAAATGATACCAGGATCGTGTTGATTTTATCTTTCTGTTTAATTCTATTTAATTTAATTTAATTTAATTTGATCCCTTTCTCCACATTACTTTATACAACATTACAGAATTGTTGTTAATAAGGTACAGAAACAAAGAAACCATAGTAATAATAACTGTCTACGATGTTTACACAAGGTTGTTAATACTTATGTCTGAATACGTGCTGTAAAAGCTGATGCATAGCCTGGAGGATTGTATCTGCGAGAGCTGTGAAATCCTTTCAGCAGTAACGAACAAACACTGATCCTCCTCTCAGTCAGCTACCAAATCATATTAAAGTCTCGTTGTTTGTCTGTAATGCACTGCAGGGTCAGGTAATTCAGTATATTTCTGAACTTTTGTTCCCTCAGAAATTGCACCGGTCGTCTTATATTAAGAGGCTTGTGGATGTTTGATGGTGAGGTCTAAAATGAAAGAGTGATAGCACATTCACCTTCATGCGTAAAAAAAAATCTTCAGCAGGATCTAAGACCATTTTCAGAATCCATCTGAAAAGTAATTTCCAGGGAGCTCTGTAGCTCTTCTCTGTGGCAGTGTGCTCAGTCTTTTTACCCATCTTTGCCTAATAGAGGACCATTATGTAACCAAAACAATAAATAATTTGTAGTATAAACTTGAAGTACAGCAGAACTGAATGCACTTTACCATTTTCCACTAACAGGAAATCAAACACATGCACAAATGGGCATTCATCAAATTACAGTTTTGGAAAAAAATACAGGCAATTAAGCTTAACAGACAAGGGGAAGTGGTTTTCACACATTTCTGTGTTTTGTTTTCTAAGATCTTCCTGGACATGTCTCATTACCATTCTCTTTTGTTCTGCAGCCGTGAGTGGCTCATCCATTCTCTTTATGCAGTGTGTTGTGAAACAATAGTGTCCATCAGCAGGACACTAAAAACATAAAATGGATTGGTAACTTTTCCAGCATGCTACAATCAAGAATTCTGAAAGCTTATTCTTCTAAGAAAATAGTGCAAAAACACAAAAGGGTTTCAGTTCATGGTGGCATGGTTTTGCAGCTTTCAACCATTCAGCCATGTTACACAGTCTTAAGGAACAGAGAGAATTAAAAGATGGCACACATTCTGAGTACATTTAAGACTTGATTTATATGATTTGTTACATTTTTTTTTCAAGCGCTTCATTTATGAACAATTATAGACATTTTTAAGACCCAGTTTGTTTGTTTCTTACCTGTGGTTGATAGTTGTGTTTCAATTAGCAAAGTTCCTCAGCAGCCCAAATAGCGTGATAGAAATGAACCGCAAACAGGACTGTCACATTGTTATATATTAATGTTTCCACTGTTTTTTCCATGCAGTTTTTTGACATTCTTTACAACCAAGACAAATAGTTTATTATTATTATTATTATTATTATTATTATTATTATTATTATTATTATTATTATTATTATTATTATTATTATTAAGTGTATGACGATTTGTGGATTAGTTTTTTGACTGCTTACGTACTTTTACTTTTAGTTTGACTGTATTTAGGGTTAGTTTTTTTATCTATCTCTAAGGAAACCCTTTTTTATAGAACCTGAAAAAGATGAGAAGACAGAAATTCAAGTATGATTGCGAAAGCCATTGTTTACCATTTATAGTGTGCAATGCCACTTCATTTTTGTACACCATAAAACATTAGCATTTTTTGACCCACAGCTGAGCTCAGTAATTAGTACTTGGAGCAAAAATGTACAGTTCTATTGCACTTAGTTGTAGTTCTTGAGAATATGAATTGTTCATCTCTTTACATCAGCCCTGCAATGAACTGGCAACATGTCCAGGGCAAATCCTGCCTTTGCCTGATTTCATCTGGGATGGGCTCCAGCCCCCCTCCCAGCAATGCTCCAGAGGGTTAAGTGGATACAGAACATGAATGAATGAGTTACACACCTATAGTCCGATGTGCACGTGCTTATTTCCTGATGTCTGACATTCCTTTGAGAGCAGCAGCAGCCTCCAGTGGATAAGATCCAGAGGCTTTTGTTAGATTAGCTCCTCTCATTTTATTTTATACACATTAATCTGTTGGATGGAGTCTAGATTATGTTTAATCTCCATGTAGTCGTCCCAGCCACTGCTGATATTCAGAGAGTGGAGGGGAATCAAACGTCTATGGTAGGCAGCACTAGGCATTTTGAGATCAGACCATTGCTCATGTATCTCTACCATATCCTATGATGCATTCGACCTCAAGAAATACATTTGCACATGCTGACCTCCTCCAGCCATGAGGAAGTAAGTGACGCTAAAAGATACTGACACTCTCTGGCCTCAAGTGCTCTCAAGGCAGTTGTGCTGCAATAAGACATGTAAGTAAAGTCGGATGAACAGATGGATAATCTTGTGGAATCACTCATTCATTTTATTGACTACATTTAAAGGGATTTGAAATAGTCTGTAATCTCGGTTGTTCTCCATTGATGGCAAGAACTAATTTCCTCTTTCATGCTTTTGCAAGAAAATTACATTCCTATTAATTATTAGTTGAATAAATTATGTATTGTTTTTTATATAATATAATTTGTGGTTGAAATGTTTTGAGACACCAGCTGTTCACTAGGCATATGATATAAGTGTAATAAAGTTTGACTGTCAGAAGCACCAGTATCTGGGTAATTGTTGAGATATTTATACTCATTAAACATCCAGTGAAGTCCCTGCAGATTTTGTGTGTTATTGGAGGGCATAAATCGGGCTTATTGCCTTTGTGACATTTACATGTACACACCAAGGCACTGGGCAGTGATAATTCTGAATTGCATCGATGTTGTGTTTTCCAGGAGACTACAATAACAGAGATAAAGCAGAAGATTATGAAGATCCCAGATGCTAATGGAATCGTCATAGATGGATTCCCTCGTGATGTTGGGCAGGCCTTGTCTTTTGAGGACCAGGTAATCCTCTAACAGATGTTATTGTAACCCCAGAAGTTATAAAATGGTAAACTTCACTGCTTGAGTTCAGTCTCAGGTTTAATCAATATTTTTTCCAAAGGGAGTCATTACTGCAGATTTGTTTTCATAGGTTAAAATGCCTTTGGAGCCATTGAAAAGTGAGGTTTGTAAACACATTAGTAAGTGCTATGTAGTTTGTTTCAGACAGTAGGTGATATATTGCACATTATTTTAGCCTTTTAAATCACTCACTTTCCTAGGTGTAATGTATCCTAGTGTCTTATCCTTCTTCTGCGTCATGAGAGCAGTTCAGAGCAGCAATGTCTAAAGTTTGGAGTACTATGGTTTCACTGATTTTCTTGACCCAAATATGACTTTAACAAATCAGGTGACTTCATAAGGAGAGATACAGATGCACTTATCTGACTGATCTGCACAAGTTGAGAAATCCCTAAAAATCAAGAAGACAAAGTATGGCAAAACATTATAAAAGCATTACTGAGGAATCTATAAAGTAATTTATCAATGGTTGAATACAGGACCTAGAAAGTCCCAAATCTATCCAACACAGAACAATAGACTACAATAAAACTCCTTCATGTTTCGTGTTGGGACTTGCTTGATCAGATTCTGTTTTTTTCTTCACCGTCCAGTTGGGCTTCAGGTTGAGACAGGGCAGAAGTTGTTATCTGTGATAGACTTACTGAACTAAGCAGATGCTGTGAGCCAAGTATGTGAATGAGTTGGTTCCACACTACACACTGAAGCTGTTTTTGTTTTTGGCTCATGATTTGAGGATCACAGGAATGAGTCACTTGAGTCAATCCCATAAACACTGCCTTGGATGTTGTAACAGTGCTTCTGAGTCTTTTGGTGTTTATTTTATGACTTTAGTACAACATGTATAGTGTGGCTGATAAAACAAAATCAAATGTCACTAAATTTATCTTACATTATTCCAAAAATAACATGTCTAAAAATGACTTTAGTTATTATATAAAGTGACTAAGCCACTATCAGACAGCTTTAGCCTTTTTAACATATGCTTTAATCAGTGAATCATTACCCTGAGCTTCCATCATTTATGTTTACATTGTGTTTATGCCACATGTTTAAAACTTAAAAATGCTCCCATTCCAGTGAAGTCTAGTACGTGTATATCGCCTTTGGGGTAGTTGTGGCTCTTGAGGTAACATGGGTTGTCCACAAAGGTTGGTGGTTTGTTCCTTAATCCACATGTGAAAGAGTTGAACGGAGTTTCATTCCAAGATATTATTATGCACTTTGAGTACCAGTGCTACATAAATAAGGTCTGTCTACCATTTACTTCATTTTACACTTCTTCTCCTAACCCGGAATGGTTTTCTGGTGACCTGGTGAATGTTAAGAGGTTAAATACTTCATTACATGGTACTTGAAAAAATTGATTACTACAGCCTAAAGTGCATATATTGTATATTTTTTTGGATGTTAAAATTTATTTTCTGACTTGTGTTTTTACAAATTAAGTTCACTGTACATTAAAATAGACCTAATATGTATCTAAAATCAGACAGCATTCGTCCAACGTCAGGTTGACATGTTCAGTTTCATGTAAAACACCATATTTTCCATTAGCACCAACCTCAAGTTCACACTGACCGAGGCCACAATGACTTAAATAAAGTAATTTCAGCTGCTTCTCATCAGCTATTCAAGTGTGAAATACATGTTTTCCAGCTGTCCAGTCAATGTATTCTGTTTCGGAAATGTGCAGGTGGCGGCTGAATCAGCAAGGACCCAGGCCTTTGAGTAGATGACAGGTTTAGAGTCCTTGCATTATCAAATACTGGCTCTTTCCTTGAGCAACTTAGAAATACTGTAACTGCAATTTAATGTTAAAAACATCACCAGCCAGTTTATCATGTAGTTAGGGAATGAAGGTCATTCAGAGCACCGACATGAATGGAAATGAGCAGTGCAAAGAAGATAAGTGATAAGACACATGCACTGACAGCATAATGTGTAACGAATGGAGCAGGGTTTATGTTGAGGCTAAAACCCTCTGATTCTTTACAGTCCACCGGTCAGTTGTGTGACAACAAGGTCGATTGGTTTCCATAGGATTGATGCTCGTTACCGCATTTAAAGTCACTTAACATTTATCCACTTTTAAATAAGCTCTCTGTGACTTTTAGAGTGGTCGCAAACAGGTTTCGACTGTATCTAGGTCAGCACTGACCTTATAATCTGGTCATTGTAACTGCATTAAATGGAACAAGAGGAAAGGACATCAGAGTCTCATGTCCCATTTGAACAGGATTAATATCCCAAGAGGAGATGGTGAAGTATTTTCCATGCACCAGAAAAAATAAATCTGTTGTTTCAGATGATATTTAGAGGCAGTTTCCTCAGTGCTACTGATGAGGTACTTAAGCAACTCTTAGTCATGATGCTGCTAAAGTCACTGTTGTCAGTTTATTTCCACCTGTAAACTGTTGCTGCTTACATGCACCACCACCTTTAAGTGTTACTGTTGCTGTATCTCGTGCAGTATTGTACAGATTCAGAGATTTATTTTATTATATTTTTGCCTGTTTTATTATAGTTTTTATTCTATTTAGCTTTTGTACATTTTATTTTTATTGAATAGTTTTACTTTTTTCATGCTACAAATACAGACACCTGGATAACTATATTTTGTTTTATCATGTCTATTGATTGAATGACAACAAAGCCTGAGTCTGAGTCTTCTAGGGAGTAAGGAGTATGTAACACCTCAGGAGAAGTTGTTAGAAATCAAACCATCTGTAATACTGGGTTGTAAAGACTCAACACCAAACAGCTTTTCAAATAATTCACTGTTGAAAACAAATCTCTACTGTGGGAATAAAATTATGAGACTTTTGATGGAGTTGAAGTATGGTTTCTTCATTTTGTTTGCTTCGCATGAGGCTGTCATAAAATTCAGTCTGAGCTGTTTCCAGTCTTCACTTTTTTCTTTTTTTTTGACATTCTGATAAAATGAAACTTGTTGAATATCATCATAGATTTTTAGTTTGATGTGAATAGTGAAGGTCACTTATGTGAACATTGTCAACAGCAACACTTGCACTCTCTCCAGAACCAAACAGGAAATAGCAAACTATTATAAATTCAAAAAACATTTTTGTCAATGTTTAATTCAAGCAAAAAAAATATAACAATTAAGACAAATGACAATAAGACAGCTGTCCCATATATAGCTCCATTTTGCTCTACTTCTCCCTCCATCGTTAAAGTAGAGGCAATATAAGAAATCAGTAATCAACAGCATTTTTATTTTTTGTCTCTGGATTTTACAGTATATGATAGACTTGTTTCTTGAAATGTTATAGTCTGAATTAAAACTCTGTGTCTATGACATGATCGTTTCCATTATTTTCTAGTATGAGTGGCCATACAAGCCACGTCAGATTCAGTTAATACCTGATTTACTGAATTTTGCAAAACCTGTATAAACATGATGAATGCCACATGTGTCACCGGCCATGTCAAATAAAATGTCAACAAATTAAAAAGTATTTTGGATTTTAATCCATGAAGTAGCTTCAAAGGAATGCAATATACAATACTGTACTGAAAAACATAGTACAGGTAGAATTACAGCAAACTAATTTTACATGATTCCTACAAAACATATGGACCACTCATAAACTGTGCATGAAAATTCAAAATGGTTAAAAAATGTTGAATGCAGTAACTATAAACTACATGAACAAACATATTTGTTAGAAAGTTTTTGCATGAGATGCATTGCCTTCTAGTGGTAGGCATAATATTTTAACTCAAACCCAGGAAGTTTGGCTAAATTAAAACACCATGGCAAAAAATATCTGCATTATGCAAAAAAAGGAAAAAAAAAGCTTCCGTCCAATCTCAGTAGTAGATGGTGGATCAGCCAAAGACCATTTGTTGCTGTTGTTAGCAGGGAAGTAATGAAACAGTTAAAGTTTTTCTTTTCCTGAAGCAATTAAAGTTAATATCAAACAGCATTACAGTGTACCGCAGCCCCCTGTCGGCTCTGAATGATGATTACATCTGTGTTTGTGGGCTCCTGCAGCGGAAACCAGATGGGGCTCTTCTGAAAGCTCCCTTCAGCGAAAGACATAGATGTATCTCATCATTATTCCAGTTTCACCATGTAAACTGAAATGTGAACATGAGCAGAGCAACTTGGATTTGGTATGTCTGTTGTGGTGACAGTTAGTTTCCACTGAACAGTGGATCTCTGGCTGAGACTTTCTAATTCCTAAACGGCTCATCAAGAGCTGAAGTAAGGCTGTGACATGATCGTAATTCATGCCACAGTATAAGTCATGTCATATTCACAGAGGAACATATATATTATGTAGGAACTGATCTGAAAATTCAGTGAATATATAAATAGTTAATAGTTTAATAGTTAAAAATCCCTGTGTGAAATTGGCCCATGGCTCATTACATCTTTAAATATATCCTTGACTAATTTTATTTAATTTCATTTATTTAGGACTGTTGCACAAATTTGATGATATGTCAATATATTAAATGTAAATGAGATAAAGGGAAACACTTTTTAACTACAGTTGCAAATAACTGCAGGCCTAAAATGTGAATATCAAAACCAATAAGTAGCAAAATTTGCAGAGCTCAGCTTTCTGTTATGTGTCAGGCTGTTCACACCTAAATCATGTCCATGTGACTGAAGTACTCTAGGTCCTCTTTTGGTACCAGCTCCTTGTTTTGTCATTGGTGGCCCCTCAGAATCACACCGTTCACTATCATGTTTGCTTTCGTCTTTTTTTTTTTTTTGTTGCTTTCATGCAAATTTCCGGTCAGCATGTGGAAGAATGCCAAGGGTTGTCCAAATGACAAAAAAAGAAATGTTAAGATTTCCAACACGTTGGCCAGGCAGCTTATTTTGTTATTTGGAAGAATGCTCTCCCCCCAGCATATGACCAATGGACTTGAGAGGTTATGCATCATATTCACCTAGAAAAAATTAGGTAAACCATTTGAGGTTCCACCAAAAAGTTCTATGCCACTTGGGAGGCATTTATCTGCTTTGTAGAAGACATGGTAGCTACCAACATGTCTATGTAACGCCAACCTGTGTACTTTTTCTATTTATTTATTGTTTAAAATGTATTTACCTATTTATTTCTTTTCTTTTTTCTACTTATTTATTTTCTTTATGTGTATGTGAATTTACAAATATCCATATGTGTGTGTATAAATGTGTACAGATATATATGTGTGTAGATATATTTGAAGGGGGTATGTATATTATATCTGGTTGTATATAAACTTAATAAGGGTCCATTACTTGGGTTGGGTGGGGGTGGGGGTGGGGGGTCATTGGATAGGAACTTGATATAACAGTTTCATTTGTAGTTGTATGTTTCTTGTTACATTTGAAAACAAAAAGACCTTGATCAAAAAAAAAAAAAAGTCCAATACACAGCCTTCTACTACACTGATATATACTAATGTGCTTATCTCATACACTCTATTACAAAAATGCTGTATAAAGATACAGAACTCATATGACTTTACATATTTATGTATAAAAGTAAATGCACTCATATATTCAGTACTGTGCAAAAGTCTTAGGTAGCCTTTAGGTTTGTTGTTTTTGCAGGACTGTAATTTTTTTTTCTGAAATGCATTTTTGCTTTTAATACTGTTTACAGATTTGCTGTTGTAGATATATTACTACAAAGACTGAGAAATAAATAGGTGTGGTCACACATTTCAGAAAAAATATCTGAATGTTGTAGAAGCGATATAGGATCATCTGGACAGAGAAAAGGATAAAAGACCATGAAAGTCTCCGGGACATTCTGAAGGTGTGAAATGTAACACAAGATTGTTTAAGAAAACACTGAGTAAACCCAAGACTCACTGAATTGTGTGTGTGTGTGTGTGTGTGTGTGTGTGTGTTTCAATACTGTGCAGATTTTTTTTTTTTTTTTTTACATATTTCTTGTTACACATAAAGACACACCAATTACATTACTGCAAAATCAACAAAACTAAAGGCTGCTTGATACTTTTGCACAGTAATCTACAGTATATTACATTTTCATATCATTCACCCCCATGTGATGACAAAAAGTCACAAGTAAACATAACATATTCATACACATGAATAACAAGTCACGTGTAAAGTTAACACAGAAAAAACTTAATTTGCACAATGTGAACTGAGGTAGAACATCAATCAGAGTCTCATATTTGCTTTGGGAATCTCTTGAGTTAAGGTCTTAATTGTCTTGTTGACTTTGCATATTACATTGAACACTCCAATATGAGCTAATAAATGAAGATGAGTCATGTTTGGAGTCGCGGTTAAACCAATTAACTCAGACTTGTTCACTGCAGATGTGAGGGAGGCATTAATACCAATAAATCCACTTGTTCAGTCTACTTTTTTAGGCATATTTTTAGATCTTTGAGACATCCTGTAATAAATATGTTGTTAGTGTCATATTGTATTTCTCACTAAGCAAAGTGATCTTAACCCTTCACTGGCCCAATAGGTGAAAACCTCACACATTTTCTCATGCAAAAATTCATTGTTTATGTGTTTCAAATTAGAATGACCATTTTTTTCACTGACTCATCTAGCAATACCTGATGCATTGTGCAGAAAATATTTTCAGGCGATGTGTACGAATCCTCTAGCTCATCACACTAACTAGTGTGGATGGCTAACCCTCTTTCCTGTCTTCATTATACACCCTCCTCTCTCTGGTAATTGTGCAGTCTCTCCCTCTGTAGCTCTTGTCACGACAGACATGGATCGGTTCCTTTAAACTGGCACTGATTTTGCTCGCCTCCCGTCTTTCATGCCGTGAGAACTGTTACACATACATACAACAACAAAAACATGTATACGCTTTCATTAATAGCTATACACAAAACAACTGACAGCATAAATGTGTACATATAAACCAAATGTGTTAAAAATAACAGAAAAAATACTTTGTTGGCTGCTTGTCAGGAGCAAGAGGGCCTTAAAACACCTTAAGCCATGCCTTCGATGTATAGTCTCATTCAGTTCTACCGTAGCAGTGCAAGGTAACAAAGATTGGTTCCAGGCTGAACACAGCACCAATATATAAATTATGTAAACAAAGATTATTGTCTTACAATTAGGGCTGTCAAAATTAACGCGTTAATGCAGATGAATCCATCGTCATGGTTAATCTGATTAAAAATTTTAGCGCAATTAACCTATCTGCAGCACAGAATGACTCTGAATGTCTCTGGCAACACATTTCGGGTTGTTTGTCCAAGTTGAGTTACTGTTGCACATGCGCAAATGGGCAGTTGATCTGGTAGTAACAGGCAGCAGAACCAACCCATAAAGATGGAAGATGCTAAACAGCATGTTGGCCCTCTGGATGGAAATATGAGCACAAAAAAACCCAAGACGGAACAG
This sequence comes from Sphaeramia orbicularis, assembly GCF_902148855.1. Classification (NCBI taxonomy): domain Eukaryota; kingdom Metazoa; phylum Chordata; class Actinopteri; order Kurtiformes; family Apogonidae; genus Sphaeramia; species Sphaeramia orbicularis. The sequence goes on from NC_043973.1 coordinate 8,967,071, forward strand.
TTGTTTCAAGTTTTGTTGAACTGTATAAGGTTTGCTCATGCAAAATGAAACATGATTAATATAGATTGAAGATATTTAATTGTGATTTATTGAAATTAATCCACAGCAACCCTGTGATTAATCTGATTAAAAATTTTAATCGTTTGACAGCATTATATACAATATAAACACATGAAATTATTCATTCATTCATTTTCTGAACCCGCTTTATCCTCACTAGGGTCATGGGGGTCGCTTGGAGCCTATCCCAGCTACATAGGGGCGAAGGTGGGGTACACCCTGGACAAGTTGCCAGTTCATCGCAGGGCTGAACATATAGAGACAAACAATCACTCACATGAAATTACTGTTTTAACATTTATCTAAATTATTTAACAACATGACATTATTAGGTATATCTATATATATTTTTAATCTTCGAGGCCGAGTATTGAGAGCCTGTACTGTTTCTGCCTCCTGGTCCAGCTCTCCCAACAGCATATTCCACTCAGCACAAGATCCATGTCTGAAAACTGCCCGGGGAAACAAAACAAATATATGTGGTTGGCTCCCATACAGAGGCAGAGATTTCTAACCCAAGGGTACTGACATAATCATACACTCCCTCCTTTCTGATAGGGCTCTCAATGAAGCTATTACTATGGTTATTATCAGTAACTCCAGCTGTTTCAAATGGGGGGAAAATTGTGATTAAACATACTCCAGCTGAGGCTTTAAATCGAGATAAAATAAACACACAGTTGGTGAATGACTTGCATCTGCAGCAAACATCCCAGACTTAATTATCACTTACATATTCACTGAGCCTGGGAGTCCCATAAATAAATGTTGTGCCATTTCTCATCTTGTACATTTAAATATGCATAATGACTGAAATTTAAATCAGCTGAATAGATTAGAATAGATTTTAGAAAAAGTTTTACATTGTTACATAAAACAATTACTGAAAGGGATGAAGTCATTTTGCAAATGAGCTCTGGGGCTAGATAAAGACCTGTTGATTCACTGGTGATGAAACGATGTAGATAACACATGAATAGAGTTGTGTTTATAACTGTGTCCCAGCAACTGCTTAACACAGTTTGTACAATCGGTGATGATTGGACGGGAGGTACGACCTCTTGGCCAGTAATGCACAGATGCTGCAGCTCGAGGATTTACAATTGAATTAAGTGACAACTGGTTATTAAAGATCCTTTTGTGCAGCTTACGAACAAAGAGAGAAAATAACAGTGGTATGCTTTAACAAATGAGACAGTCGAACCTTGTCTTATCAGCGATGCAACAAAGTAATGGATATAAGTCCACAACTCCTATTTATAGTTATGCACACAGAAATACTGAGTCTGCAGTCACGACTGAGGTGATTAGACTGAACATCACAACATGTCCTTGTTCCTAAATGACAGAATATGAATATAGTGTTTCTAGACTTGCTGGCCTAGAGCGATGGATTAGCCTCTGGAGACTGGAGAAATGGAGAAATCCCACAAAATAGTGGATGTGTGCAGTAGAACTAATGGAACAAAGTACCAAAGTTAATGTTTTGTTTTTTGTTTTGTTTTTAACACAAGAATACTAATGGTCTTGTCCAAGTTCTTCAGTGCCTCAGTTCTTTTACTATAAGATGGCACATTTATAAAATGCTAGCTACCATTGGCTGAGACCTCTGACCTTAGTCACTATCTGGAGAGCAGACCTGTTTTATACTGGTATGTTTGGGTTGTTATTATTTGCCTAGCCTCTAAAAACCCTGAGCAATTTCATTACAATTTTTTTTTTAAGCATACAGACCCCAACTGTATTTTTTCTACAAGTCAAGAACTCCAGCAGCACTTGTATAGAAGAACTTTATTTCACTGTAATATAGACCTTTGTGTTTCAGCTAGTGGCCTTCATCAGGGTCTTCAGGAAATATGTAACCAGCTGTACTTAAAGCTGTGTATGACTTTCATCACCAATTTTTCATCAAATTTGTAAAACCCAAGTCATAGCCTAGGTATCATGAATCTGTTAGTCTTTCTGTGATTACACACCTGAATCACTTCCCTCACAGTGAACAACTTTGAAGATGACTCCATCACAAGCAGTCCTTTGTTTACATACCAAACTGAAACCAAACCATCAGTCGCCTTTTCAAAATTCCACGCAGCCGCAGCAGCAAGAAACAATGAAGCCGTTTCCATGCTTGTTGCTGGTATGGTAACTTCAGAGATGTTCCTTCTGAGTTTGTAGTCCTGTTATATGGCATAAGACAAATGTTTAATTGGACACTACCCTTGTCTCTCTGCAGACATAGTGCAATGATTGACCATGAGATACCTTTTTATATGCCCAAACCATCTTTGCAGTTACCCTATTGGTCATGTTAAGACTGGCTTGTGTGTGGATTTACATGATTGGTTGCCCATGAGAAAGCATGGTAAAGTTGTAATGCCACTGTCAGCCACTGGGGGTGCCTCTTGTAGAATTATGTTGAACTCCTCAAAAATACTGAGTCAGTATTTTTAAGTTTATAATTTTACTCTGTCTGCAAACTACCATTTAGCATTAGCTCACTAATCACCCCTTGCATTCTCATACTTCTGATCCATTTGTCCAAATATAGTCACTTCTTGCTTCTTACAGATAAAAATACATGTGGGCTGCACCCTTTATCTCTCTGTTACCAAGCTGTGACAGGCTTACAATGCCAATTCAGAGCCTGGCAGCTTGAAATGCACAGGGCGGTTTTATGCATTTGTAGATGAGCTGTGCTTTTAATTTATAACTGGCCTTCAAAGAGACAGTTAGTATTTGTAGGTACATTGGTGTTTACATGAAGTTTGTGTAGGAGGCTGTATTGTACTGTTGACCTTTCATTTATAGATGTATAGATGCTGGCTTCTGATGTCATGTTTTTTGCAAAAATCCTCACCCTCACTTCCAAGTTCTTCAGTTCCTCCACTCCCTCTAACCTGCTGCCTTCAGTGCTCCTCTAGTGATGCAGAAATGCTCAAAAATACAAAAAAGTTCCCATTGCAGACAGACTCAAAAAAAAAAAACTTCCCATAAGCATGCATGAATCATCCGTATTGAACCTTTAAGCAATATTTAAATAGAGTTATTAAAAAAATGTGTAGTTATTTCGGGTCCCATTATTGCCCAACACTGTGTGAGCTTGTGGGCGGCTGAGTGATCCTCTGAGGACCCACAGCATCTATTTTCATTACTTTGCCTTCACCCCATGCTGCTACTTTGCCCTTTACACATCATAGCGGACATTTATGAGCTATTCCTTTGGGCTGACACAACAGCCCTGTTTCTCTTTATAGCTGCTCAGAGACAGTTTATCCCTTCATCTTCCCTGGAGCCTTTATACCTCTGTTCCTGTTGACTACAGAGGTGTCAGTCTGTCCATGAGGCTGTATAGATGTAAAACCATAATACAAGCTTACATAGCTAGGACCAAACAAGCAATTTCTACAGTTTTCTGACCTGTTATTGACTTCATTATAGACTTTTTGCATGATTATAAAAACTGCTCAGTCAGAAGGTAATTGCTAGTTGCAGCCCTCATTTTGCAATAATCCCAGTTGTGACTTTATTATATATTATTATTGCAAACAACACAGACAATCAGTGTTGATTATCATAGTTTGTTCTATCATCAGAGAAAAATTTGAGTAATACTGTAAGAAATAATTATTGTGTATATACCTCCTCCTGTGAGACTTTAGTTAAAAGTTATTTCGCAAAGAAAATGTGCAGAACAGAATCGTTATATAATTCCCTTAGTAAGCTCTCATGCTCTTATTTTTACTGCTTTTGTTTTTTATTGATGTAGCCAATACAACTTAGCAAGGAAAGTGACATGTGCTGCGTAGGTTGCTGAGTCGAGACTGAGGTTCATCTATTATTTGATATGCAGACAGAATGCCTTGGTTTTTCTTGCAGCTATCACTTTTAAGAGAGACAGTCATATAAAGGAAAGACCACAGTTTTAGTCCTAGACAGCTCTGAGAAGCTTTAAAGTGTGCTGCTCTGGAGACACAACACTATCAACAGAGAAACTAAAAAGTGCAGGCCAGAGTATTCAAGTGCATGACAAAAAATATTGATGGAGATCACAATACAAATAAAAGCCTTGAAATATACTTGAATAAATAAAAGATAGATGACATAACACTCTGTAATGAAGCTATGGAAAAGTGAAACACAAACAGAATAGTTATGGGAGCTGCCATGTTGGATCTGAGCTGTAGAGCTGAATCTGATGATATTTGATAGTCTATTTCTTAGGGTTTTTCACCTTTATTAGAAACAGGAGAGATGGGCAGATACAGGAAATGATCTGAGCTAGGAATTCAACCCAGCTAACTGCAATAAGGCCTTGGGCCTTGTTGGATGCACAACACTAGGTGAGCCAGTGGGGAACCCTGAATCTGATGAAAATTTAACAGCATTTGGTAATTACAGCTGTCAATCACATATTTAACACCCCAGGATTTAATACATCTCTTCAAACTCCTGCAATCATTCATCTATATGCAGAAAATCCACAAATCAATCTCTGACCATCTGATTTACAAGATGCTGGGAGATAAGAGGTAGAGATAGACAGACCCATAGGAATGGTATAAGTAGACCTTGGCTCCAGTAGTGGCCAATGGCTAATATCAGGATTTTCAAGAACAATTAAAGACCTTAACAGAAAATTATTGTTCAAAAAGATCAAAATTGCACCTAGAATCACATACGTTTTTCATGGTTAGTTTGCTGTTTGGCTTTAGAGTTATTGGTTAATTACTTTGAGGGAGATTAATTTATTGATTTAGATATTTACATTTTTAGCTCACAGGCCGATAGACCATGAGCTTTTGAGAAGAAGTCGTTATCTTCATCATTGTTGTCTTCGTCGTCGTTGTCTTCATCGTTGTTGTCGTCTTCATTGTTGTTGTCTTTGTCGTCATTGTCTTTGTCGTTGTGTTCATTAGCAATTTCTTAAAACATCTTCTCTGAAGAAGCTACTGGTAGGATTCATTTAAAATGTTATATGTTGCTTCCTTGGGACGAAGTCTGTTCACAGTTTTGAGACATTTTGATTTTTGAATTTTTGACCAATTTCTGAAATATATAAAATTTGCCTTTATTTATAATGAGCCATATTTTGATGGCTTATCACATGAAAATGGTTACAGATATCTATATGGTTACAACTGAGCACTGACAGGAAGTCATATATGGGCTTTCATGTAATTTGCTGAGTTATTCTCCAATGAAATATCACCCACTTCTATTGGGAGGTTGATCTCCTGCATCAAGACCACAGGACTCTAATATAGAACCTGCCGACCTCACAAATTCAACTTGTTATTGATTCTTGATAGTACATGTTTGTGAGATACAAGGCCATTGGTCCTATTTTTATCACTCTGACTTTGAGGCTTAGTTCAACAGATGTCTAGTTTTTAATAGTGGTTGTGGTATTCAAGTGGCTCACCTGGTAGAGCACAATATTTAAAGTCAAAAACAGTGTTGAATTTTTTTCCAGGGTGGCAGTGTTAGTGGAGACTAAAATTATTATATCAATTCAATCCTCGGTCCACCTAGTAATTTTTGTCCAATGTCACTGAATGTCACACACCAAAGCTTTAATAAAGAAGAATTTAGATGTGAATGAACACTGGGATCCCTTGAGGATTATTGAATTTCTAAAACATTCTCTTAAGTCGATCCAACGCATCCTCTTCAGGCTTTATCAAATGAGAATTAAGGGGATTTACAATTTATTAATAATTTTTTTTCTACTTGTGTAACTGCTAAATTGTATGGTCATGTAGGTTTTTTTTTTCCACATTACAGATGAATGATACAAAAAAATGCAGATTGATCAATAATGAACACAGCTCTACAAAGCTCCTCACACATTATGCATAAATCAGTAAATATGAGGACTTTCATTGAAATTATAGAATGCGTAGGCCATATTTGATTTGCCGCATAAAAGCAAATGCATATCCAAATCTCCCTGAGAAAATATAAATGTCTGTTGGATGGCGGATGTAGAGGAAACGACCCCAGAATGCACCCTTTTATGGAGACAGATGGGATTCGTCTGATAGTCAGCAGCTCCACATGCTTAGAAAACTGAGGAGAACAGAATAAACCAGGGAGAAACTGAAATGTGGACTGTTAACTTATATAATGTTCACTGTTTCAGTGCTATAAAGCGGCATATAAATGATATGACTGTAGCCTGTATATTGTATATAGATTATTAGTGACAGAAATGGTCTCATGTAGCTTTTAAAGGTTTTGCTTCTCAAAGAATGAAGATGGCATCAGCAAAGCAGGCGAGAACATTACAGCATTTCTGTTACTTGAATGGCTGCCGCTAGTATATTTCAAAATTTTGTTTTGTCTTTCTTTGACTGAGTGTGTCTAGTAGAAGGGTGCTAGCTGTCATATTTGGCACAGGGACCAAATCAACATCTGTTACTGTGTGTTTCTTTTCCTTTTAACTGGAGATATTACAATTGAAGGAAAACGCACATTTTTGAAAGACAGTAGATGCCTTTTAACACTAGTAACACCAGTCTACAAGTAGATTGCCCCCTGAATAAAAGTAATGAAACTGTACTAAAACTGAGTCATAAAGAAAAATTAAGTCAAAATGCTGGTTGGCTGTAGTTTCCGAGCTATTTTTGGGTCAAAAGGTGGAATTCTGAGAATTAATGCGGAATGTTTTTCTTAGTGCTACCAGATCTACTGCAAAACACTGTCTGCATATTTCAATACATTCACTTTTCAGGTACTTTCTAGTGGAAGATTTATACATTTATTTGTGTAAATTTACATAAAACAATTTATTATGTGTAAAAACACTTTTATCGTATACATTGAAAACATCAGCTAACTAGCAGTTTGGTCATTCATTTTGGCAGATAATTTCTAAAACAAAATTTAGACCAGTGTAATAAAACATTTATAGAGACATTTTAATGTTTTAACTGTTTTCATTGAACTTATAAAAAACAGAGGATGAGTAAGGCCAATCTGCACGCATTAGACCTCATTTGAAAGGAAGTATCTTCTTGTTTCTGTGTTTAACATGTGGCTAAAGCACAACCTAAACTCATTTTAAACTTTGCTCTAATGTAAGCTTAACCCTAAGTATAAAAATGATTGTCCAATTGCTGTTTTTCATTAATACAACCTGGGTAAAATCAAGGCAAACAGGGTCGCTATGGAAACAATAACTTTGATTTGCAATGCTCAAAATTGAGCCCCATTGCTGTAGTGGTGTGTGCCTTAATAAACAGCCCCGTTGCAGCTATTTTTGGCTCTGGAATCTCACTGAATCAAATGCAAACTACAGGGCTGATCATGATAGTTCTGTGCATTTCATCTAACTGCAGGAAGACACAAAAGATAAAGGATGAATGGTAATAACCCACATGTAACACATTTTACATGAGAAGGTTTCCATTGGTGAAAAGGGATGATTTGTCAGTGTATTGAATACTTTTCTCCATCCTCTTTATTACCTCTGCCAAGGAGGTTATGTTTTTGCCAGCGTTGGTTTGTCTGTCTGTCTGTCTGTCTGTCTGTCTGTCTGTCTGTCCATGTGCGAGATAACTCAAAAAGTTATGGACGGATTTGGATGAAAATTTCATGAAATGTTGATCCTGGCACAAGGAACAAATGATTAAATTTTGGTGGTGACTGGGGGGGGCACTGATCTGCCTTGGCAGAGGTCTGCGCTCTCCGAGTGCTTTTCTAGTTTAAAACAGCTGCCGGTGCTTCACATATAAGGTCACAGTCGTAGAAACCAAGATATGCTCCGTCAGTGCTGATTTGCAGTAGACAGTTGGCAGCATAAATAGCACTCACGTCATCACATTGAGTTTGCTTACTCTCTGGTTACTAAGGAATGTCTTTGTGTTTGGACTTTGTTAAAGAGGCTCACTGGAGTATGATAAATGAAAGGTCTCTTATTCAGGCCACAGTCAGTGATGCTGCTGTTGTTTGACCTTTTTCTCTGATTTAGAACAGTTAGTGTTTATGTGTGCATAGTTATATCTCGGCAACATGTATTGTGGGCCTGTCATAGTAGTTGCATCATCTTCCAGCTGTGGTGATTTCAGTTTAAGAAGCTCACTTTGCTCAGAAAATGATTGTTAGTGTGCACACAGCAGCTGAAATCCAAGCAGCCTCCTTCATTTTCTAGTTACAAATTTAGTGTCCCTTTTTATTACGCAATCAGTATGAGAAATTTAGTAGAATGTAGTAGGATGCTATAGCAGATATCGAATCTAACATTAATAATATTGTTTTTGTTTGTTAGTAAGAACTGCCTTACCTAAGAATGAGCCATTTATATCAACAGAGAGAGTAGGTTACTGTTCTCATGTTATGAACGGGCTTCCTCTTCTCATTTTTTTCATTTTTATAGCAAGTGGCATCCAGTGTTAAGGTGAATTATCATCATCTACTATATCTGTCTGACTGATTGTGGATCAGAATTTTAAGCGGCTTAACTAAATAGACCAGAAAGGACAAAACGTTTCGTCAGACCTCTGTGGTTTTTGCAGCCACTGTTGGAGAACATGAGCAGTTCACACGCTGGACCTTTGAGTTACAACTATATAACATAATTACCTCCGCCAAGTGTAACAGCGGAGGTTATGTTTTCATCAGGGTTTGTCTGTCTTCTCTGTCTATCTGTTTGTCTGTCTGCTTGTTAGTAAGATAACTCAAAAAGTTATTGACGGATTTTCAGGAAATTTTCAGGAAATGTTGATACTGGCACAAGGAACAAATAATTAAACTTTGGCGGTGATTGGGGGGGGGGGGGTTTGTTTGATCGTCTGTTAGCAAGATAACTCAGAAAGTTATGGACAGATTTGGATGAAATTCTCAGGAAATGTTGACACTGGCACAAGGAACACATTGGTTACATTTTGGTGGTGTTGTGGGGGTGATCTGCCTTGGCGGAGGTCTGCTCTCTCCTAGTGCTTTTCTAGTTACTTATATACGGTATATTTGTCTTTAAGCTTCAGGAAAATCTAATCAGCTGATTAATCAAAATAAACATTAGTTGTACCAGATAATGCTATATATTGATAAATTGATAATAGATTGCACACTTTTTGCTAATATGGATATAGAAACGTAAACCATAATATCTAAAATATAATATATAGTTATAAAATTCCAGTGTTCAGCTGGTTCTGTTCTATCTGTCAACACTTATTGTCCTGATCCATGTAAGGCTACATTCAGACTGCAGCCAAATGTGGCCCAAATCTGATTTTTTGCCGCTATTTGACCTGTATCTGACCTGTTAAAGACAGTTTGAACGGCACAAATCCATTTTTTTTTTTCAAATCCAACCTAGGCCACTTTCATATGTGGTACTAAATCTGATACATATCGGATATTTTGCAATGCGACATCAGTCTAAATTGCCAGGTCACATTTATCTGAACTTTACATCACTGAAATGCCAGTACAGCCCAACTGCAACACGCTTGCGAACAGATATAGGTCGTCGGAGATGAGTGTCTTGGCATGAGAGTGTTACGGAGAGGCGGTCACAGATATACTTAAACGTTCTTCTTACCATTCGAAAATTATGAATGAAGTCTGTGTCAGCGAAGGTGCTAACATCACTATCCCACCACTCCTGACTCCGACTCCGCATCCAAATACTCCGTTGTACAGACGTAGCAGCCACTGCACTACAAAAGGCCATAGCAAAAAAACCTGGCTCTCCTCTTTTTTAATCTTCTACTTAAAATTATTTGACTGTAATGGTGCTGACTTTGGTTGTAGAGAAACTTTATCAGTGCCACACACACGCCGATACAAGATGCCTCCATATTTACTTCCGTAAATACAGTGCGTGTTGTGCGGTCACATATTACATCAGGACCTCTTTTGCGCATGCGGGTCACATTCAGTTCATACTGAGAACTGATAGAAGTCGCATTTAATTTGTAATATGAACGAGCACACAAAAAATAAGATTTCACAAAAAAATCCAAATTGTGCATTAAGACCTGCTGTCTGAACGTAGCCTAAGACCTTTGTCCAGTCAACTATTCTTTTTCTGTCTCGTTTATTAAATGTCAGAAATTTGTTTTTAAAATCATAAATTGATTATAATTTTCTTCATCATGAGTTGGTTCTAAGTAACATTTTCTATTCATACAACAAAGTGTAATCTAAATATAATCAGCTTTTTTTTGTAATGTGACCAAGAAAGTTAAGGTTTGGCATAAATAACTGCCGTTTTCTTTAGTTAACTGATCGTTGAATCATTTAAATCATGCTGTTTCAAATGAATGTGTGTCAAGCAGTGGATTTAAATAGTACACAAAATTAGGTTTCAGTCAGTCTTAGCTGCCATACAAAGAAGTGTATCTGTCTCGTATACTGTCTTGTCTCTGTGCCCTCTACTTAACTTTACAGTGTCCCAGTTCACAAATCTCCTTTGTATTTTCAATACTGATTTATTTATTTTTGAATTAACTGAGCTGAGCTGAACTGAATTTTACTCGCATCACAAAAATGTGCCAGGCTTTTTAAAAAGAGCATCCACTGAACTGAGAAAGGTAACTTTGGAGGCAGGCATTATCTACCTTCATGTAATAGTCATAGCAACAGAAAAGAGCACAATGCTGTTCTACAATACTATTAAATCACTCACAAGCCACAGATTAGGACTTTTTTGGGGGGAGGAAATGTTTGTCTGTTTGACTATTGAATAAACAAAATAAAACAAAATCTAAAGCCTAATGTCTAAAATAGTCTAGGGCTCATGAATTTTAAAGAAAAAGTAAAAACTGAATTCCATCATGGGGTTGGTCCTTGGTCCATACCCTATATTTCCACTAAGTTTCATGAAAGTCAGTTTAATAGTTTGTGGGTAATGTGTGGGTAACAGTGCGATCACATAACTTCCTTGGTGGCGGAAATGAGTAATCACAGTGACAGAAAACTGTCGTCACACACACAAAAGGCAGCATGTGTGGCAGCACCTATGTCATTTGCTTGTCATGTTGTTAATCATGAAAAAAGAGAGAAATACTGTTCTGTCAAAACATTTCAGCCAAAACAGAGATAAAACTGTCTGAGCAGCAGGTAATAATGTTCTCATCTTATGTTGGGAGCATCATGCTGACTCATAATCCCCACTGTATCAAAACTGCGTCATCTGTTTAGCAACTGTAGGTTATTTTCAACTACAACCATTTTCATGATACTGATTCATTGCAATGAAATTCACGTTTTCAACATTCAAACACTGTCTGACAAATTGTAATTTTCAGTCTGTTAGAACCTTTCTGAGGAAGAAGTCTATATTCTGGTGAAAATTGCACTTTTGACATTTTGACCTGAGTGCTTTCAATTGATAATTCAGACTGACCCCACACTGGTTCCTTGGTTCGTCAGTTTGTCGGTCTTCCTCAGGGTCAAAATACGAACATCAGATTTGAAGGGTTTTTTTAGCAGAATTGCAGGCTTTTTTTCCACACATCAACATCTTTGTCTCCTGATAGATCTGCACTCCTGACCTGGTGGTGTTCCTGGCTTGCACTAACCACCACTTGAAGGAGAGGCTGCAGAAACGAGCCGAGCAGCAGGGACGACCAGATGACAACCCGAAGGCCATCGACCGCCGGCTGACCAACTTTAAACAAAACACCATTCCTCTGGTCAAATACTTCCAGGAGAGGGGCCTTATTGTCACGGTAAATCCAACAACATAGCTGGTGTATGTTCACAGCTACACATACGAAGTACATATATGAGGCAAGGTATTCAGTTGGTTGTATTCAATGTCAGATTTCCAAGTTTTTGTCCATTTCCCAAAAGTTGAAGCTCTTATTTTGTTTTTGACCTTGCTGCTATTTGTTTCCTTATCACTGAACATTATTTGCTGAGTTGTCATAGTGACCTGACTTTAGGAAACTTTTATCTCTGTTGTCTTAAAAGTAGTTGATCATATGTTGGATGGTTGAAAGTTCCAAAAAAGCAGTCTGTGTCAGTGGCTCTTTTTTGTGGATTTGTTGGTTTTGTTGATTTTTGTTTTCTAGGTAAAACAACTAGATCTAAGATTTAGCCCATAAAGACCCAAACAGCCAGACTAAAACCATCTACAGATATCAACTGTTTAATACCTGTTGATCCACTAATCCTATCAATACATATAAATACTTTAGATAAAATGCAGTTTGTCATCTTTTCATGGTCATCAGATATGACCCATTTGCGCATTCAGAGGCTTCGTAGTGAACACGGAAACACCATCATCTTCTACAACATTGATTCACCAGTAAAACCCCTGGAGTTTGAGAAATGACAGTGGATGGACATGGTTGTTTTTTGCTGAGTTAATGATATCTTTGCTGAAAAGTAACTTTTTTCAGTTTTCTCTGTTTTTGATATAAAAACTCTCAACTTAATCTTAGCTTTTATGAGCATCTACATGATCATGATAAATTAAATATAGGAAAATACATGATTTACACTGGAAAAAAATATAATAAATGGTGATAAACCACTTCAGAAAGGTGAAATCTAGAGAAAAATTCATTTTGGAATTGTCCCAAAAGTAGCACCGTGTCTTTATGGGTTAATAAAATTTAATATGACACTAACTCTAATCATACACGTCACATGCAAAGCTGTCAAAATGAAAACTTCAGTACTTTATATTCAAATGCTGTAACCTATTTTAACATGATAATCTCTCCAGAGATAATTGTTTAAATGCATTGATGCATTGCAACCAAAAATAGCTCCAAAGATATTTATCATTATCCCTTGTACTGTACACAGATCCAAGCTATGACTGACACTAAGGAGGCAGGAAAGCAGAGACAGTAGGCAGAAAAAGTCAAAGAGGCTTTCATGCTGAAACTTTTTATCTCCTGATTGTCTTCAGGTTGTAGTTTAGACTGCTGTTTGAATACAGAACTCAGTGTTAATTGCAGACCACTGAGATCTTCATCCAGTCCTGCGGGTCATTGCAGTGGAGCATCCGGTACCCCATATGAGTGTAAACTGGTGCTAATGGAGCCAGTCGCTCATCCCGCCAACAGGAAGTGAAAGCCCACTCCTGCAGTGAGAATTTTATTGATCTGTCTGACTCTCTGTCTGACTATTCCCTGTGCTTCCTCAAAGCACAGGGAATAGTAAATACCTCTTTAACTGTGTTCATGAAAGAAGGAGATTTTGTTTGCATGTTTGCACAGTTATCTCAAGGCATTTGAAAATGAAATACACTCTGAAATTAAGTAACTTTCAATGGATCTTTTATTATCATTCAGAACTTATTAAAAATTTAACTACATGTTCCTTTTTATATGTTAGTGCTTACCTCTCACTGAGTTTTCTTCTAGAGCTATGAGATTGAGATTGAAAACAATAGTGAACATTTGCATTCGAATCAATTTTGTGCTTCTGTTGTTATTGTACAAACTTATGTTTTCTGCTACATGGAAAATATTCTTTTCCAATTTCTCTTAATCTCTCTGTACTATTTTATGCTTGTCTGACTCTCCCTTTCACCTCTGCTATCTTATTTTTTCACAATTCATAACTGTCTCTCCTGTATATTTATTTTGTCAACTTTACATTACAATCAGTCTAAAGTACCAACAGTTTAATCTGGCTCACAGGATGTGCTCTGTTGGAATAATCCTGCCACTGGGAAGCTCTGTTCCTCTGTCTGTGTGTTACCATTTTCGAAGTCCACTTCATTATGTGGAAGGACAAGTTTTTCTCTTTAATGGAGATTGAGTCATTTAAGTACCATGGCCGCTTCACCATGAGTGACTTTTTCACTAAAACAACTTGTACCCAAACACAGCTTTGCAAAGGATTTGATGATGCATATCACTGTTCAAGACAAGTGTGATTTGTTTAAGAAAAACAACCAACACAGAGATTTACCCCTATTGCAGAATGATAGTGGATGGTGCCAGATCAGCTAGTGTGTCACTCTGATAGTAAAATGTGACTCTGCGAGACAACCAACAGTCTATGCTGGCATGTAATTGTAGTTTAGAGTGCTATTTTAACCCATCTTAGTTTTCACCTAATCTGCATGCTTTTGGATTCCTAATGAGGCAGCTATAGATCGAGGCTCAGGCTGTCAAGCAGGTCATCCACAGTCCCAGTCTGTCCACTTGTCAAAGTGTCATTGAATCCCCAGACTACATCCAGTGACTGCTCCACTGGTCCACGACTATGTGTGTTTGTGAGTATGAATGGGTGGTTGTCATGCATTGTAATTGAATCGTTTTGGATGCAATCAAGGCATAAAAGCACTGTATAAATGTAGCCCATTTATCATATCCTCCATCAGTGAGCCACAGCACTTAGAGAGAGATTTGCCAGGAAATTTCAGGTCAGAGTATGTCTTTCTGTCTGGCTTTGTTCTGCTGTTACCTGCCTGTTGTTCTTGCACATGAGGCTTGGAAAGGAAGACAAGTAAAACTGGAGTATTTACACATTCATGCAGAAATCCACCTGTGTATGAATCACAGACTGTCAGATTAGATTTTTAGTGCAGTTCAGGGTTGATTTTCTGACTTAAGTGTGGTTTGGGTACACTCTTCTGTTGTCCTGTCTAGTGTGGAGGGTGAGTTCCAGTAAGAGTAATCTTTAGTTATTGATCCTGCTCTTTTGTACATTTCTGGTACCAATCAAAAACTGCTCCATTTCGCCACCAGTATTTTTTTTTTATTTATTTATTTATCAGTTTCTGACTTAGATAATACATTTTCCAATTACAAACTTTTTGATTCAGAAAAAATTCAAATATATTAAGAGGAATTGTGAAAAGATATTGTTTTTCTTTTAAGTCTGGTAAGAATTTCAGATGATCGGCTGACATGTCAAACAAAGAGTCCACTGTACTGCTGCTGTTACATTTTGCATATGATAAAAATACAAACTAAAAAACCATGTCAAGCCATTAATTGTTGTAGTTTTCCTAAACATTGTAGGCAGAAATGTGCAAACCATGAAATGAAATTTAACTATGTAACTGATAGTAGTTAGTCTCAGTTGTAAAAAGAAAATGATTTACTCCCTTATGATGACATTAAGTTACAAAATGTCTTTTTTATATGTTGTTGGCTGTTGGAGAGTGTATGCTTGATCACACACTCTGAAAGGAAAAACAACGATTTTTGCACATTTTAAATGCATAATATACAGGGAGATATGTCAAGCTGGGTAGAGTTATGGTCATTTCCCTATTAATTCTTGTATTTTCTGTATAATGTCAAGTAAGCCACATTCATCTATTCAGTTTGTCAACATTTTTCTATTATCCTAAAAGGACACACACATCATGTATTCTATAAATCTCATGTTAAAATGCTGTAAAGATTCAGTGTGCTGCACTTTTTTTTGGCATAATTGGCAAAAATTCAATAACTTTCAGTGTGTTGTGATTCAACTTTATCTGAGTAACAAGAATTCTACACCTCATCTGGACTCAGTTTATAGGCTGTAGAAAAGCTGCTTGTGATGCAAGGTTTTGGTCAATCATAGGCGTTTACATAGAGGTTGGAGGGTTGAATATGTGATTGACAGCTTTATTGCAGATTGCTTAAGATTCTGTCAGAAGTGACTCTACTCTTTTCTGGCAGCTCCCACAACTGGCTTGGCTTTACTTTTCCATAACATGATAAAATATACAGTATCATCTATCATTTTATTTGTTCAGAATTTTTGTTTGTTTGTTTGTTTTTTCCCCTGATTTCCTGCCTCTTTAAACTCTGAAAGCAACAATTTTAGGCACTTCTGTTTTATTCATGATGCCCCTTGAACAAAATCCTCATTAACCTTTAGTGTGAATGGTCATAGAACAATGAGGCACTATATATCAGACCAGCAGCTAAAACCTATATGTATGAAAGGAGCTGTAAAATGATAGTGAATGGCTTCTTTGAAAACCTGTGCACAGTTCCTTGCAGTTACATCATCTTTATATAATTTGACATGTGCATTTTTGGAACAACACTTTGAGTATACCAATTTCCTGCCCCTTACCCCTGTGAACGAAAACAGTCTACAGTCCCATTCGAGCGATTTGAACATTTTGAAAGCTTTTGGGTGGATGGTTCCAACTGTAAAGTACTGTCGACACTTTATTTGTGGTGCAGCTGCATCAACAGCAATTCCTAACACCCTCCCCATCCCACCCCCTTTGTTCTCAGTGTGTCTCCTGTTTGTCAGGTTGTCCTTGCACACAGGCTTGACACCTAAGAAATCAAACACTAGCAGAGACTGAAGTGCCCTTAAAAAAGGAACTTGATGTCCACACTGAAGACATATACACATATTGCAATTATTTTTTGGCAGAAGATAAATCTTTGGAGCATATATGTGACAAACATGAGTGTTTTTTTTTACCTTTAGGTGTCTCAGTCAGTTACACTACATGATTAGAAAAATTGTTATCTTTCTATGGGCACTTTTTGCCAAAAACAAAAGCGGTCTCCTTATCTGAAGCTCATGAGGCAGGCATTGTTTATGCCACATTTAACACATCCCAACTCATTTAAGAGCAGTCATGAGTGTCTGTGTGCAGTTGCAAGTGTAAACAGATCCTTGAAATAAACTTTCATGCCTTAAGCCTGACGATTCTTTCTGTTTTTGTACATACTTGAAACAAAAAGGAGAATATCCATTGAAATTGCTTTCTTTCCAAAACGCTCCCCTTCAGACTGGACAAAACACACTAGAACACTTTAGCAGAGGATGCCATGAAAGCAGGAATAAAATAAATTGTTAATGCTAAAGTTACAGTCATGTCATACTCTTTTCCACATTAAAAAAACGACGACAAAAAACAGTGTTCTGAAGAATACAGCAAGCCCTTTACCTATGCTACTACTCTTTCATTGTTGCTACATTCTACCCAAAAAAAGTTAGTCTTGAGCAGATGCTAATGACATGACTAGTATACTGACAGTAGCACTTTTTTCCAACCATGGTAAAGACAAACAGAGAGTAAATGGTTCAAACAATATATAGTTAAACCAATAATCAGCTTTACTTGCTTGCCATTGAATGAGTTACACAGTCATTTTGTCTCCTTTTTGAAGCCAGAAGTGACAATGTTTGGAATCAGAGTGGTCTGCAAGGGGTTAAGAGTAAGTATCAAAGAACAAAGCAGTGAACTTCGTCAAGCATCTGCATAAAAAAAGTCATTTTATGGTCTTGCTAATGTTAGCCCCAGTGTCTATCAGTGGTACCACACTTCATGAATTTGCTTCCTAATTACCCTCATCCATTTGGACAACTGTGGCACAGGAGGTAGTCCAATAATGTGAGGGCTGGTGGTTCAAATCCCATTCTTTTCTAGTCATGTGTTGTTTTGTCCTTGGGCAAGACACTTCACCCACCTTGCCTCAAGACATCTTTTGTAATCTCACTGACATTGGACTGAATGGGGAAAAAAAATGTTTTCAGCGAAGATATCAATAATGAAATGCAAAAACAAGTGTATCCATCCATTGTTAATTATCAAACTCCATGGATTTACTGGATGAATGAATGTTTGGTGGTGGTCGGGGAGATCATTTGGCATGGATTGGCAGCCACACTTCCGTCAGCCTGCCCCAGGGCACCTTTAGCTACAGATGTAGTTTACCACCACCAGTGTGTGAATGTGCGAGTGAATGAATAATGGAACAATAATGTAATGCACTTTGGGTACCTTGAAAAGCACCATAGAAATCCAGTCCATTATTATTATTATTATTATTATTATTATTATTATTATTTGTTAAGCTCTTTCTGGGTTCACTTGCACTGTTCACCTTCTATTCAATTTCATTATGCTGCAGTCTATGCTGAGTCTATACACATATCCACTCGTCATTCTACCACTTTCCATGTGAGGATGAAGAGCAGAGGAAGAGGATGAATTTAATAAGAAATGTTGAAACAAATGGCACCAGCTAATGATTAGCTTTAGTTACCTAACGGTTCCTGTTGCATCTGCTAAATTTGATCTTTATGGATTTATTTCCCCTTATATAGAACTTTTTTAATGTGTTTCACATCTTCACACTTTCTGCTGTTTTTTTTTTTAATTTTGTATGTGTGTCAGCCCTTTATTTGCACTGTCCAATTTAGGGGAAGCTAAATACTGTAATGTTGTTGTAATGTAATGTATAGGGGATGAATACAGCTGAACATAAAGTGAAGCAATGTGCTGTTGTAAACAGACCAGGAGCTTAAACAGTACTTTAGACAGAAAGTAAGAAAAACATGTCATGACTATAGAAAATTATACTGACTGTATTTGAGTTATATAAAGGATTTTAGCAACTTCTGAACCCTAACTGGTACCTCATAAAATTTAAGTTATGGTGAATGACTATACTGTCTGGAAATTAGGTCTGTGGCATCATGACATCAGACTTAAGGATCGGATTTTGGAGCTTAGGACCTTGTCCCTTGTGACACACTGAGGAGGCATGTTTCTATTCTATTTTTGCAACAGCTCTTTTTCATTTTAGATGTATTTTTCACCTTTTCATATCACACAAGCCAAACACCACTAGGCTGAGTTGTCTGTCTGCAACTGAGTGGGTATAACTGCAGATGCTTACACTGACTGTGACATCAGGTTCAAACCCCCTGTACTGAGCATGACAGTCTATAAAATATCATACTAGCATGAGGAGATCCTAAATAATCAGCATGCAACCTTGGTATTCTTGAAACAATTTCAAAATCTGTGCTCAGAATGAAGACAGGAGATGCTCTCCCAGAACACTGTATTAGGCCTATTAAGGGATAAAACCATTTAGCCTACAGATGTATAATGGATTATTAGTCATAAGTCCCCCTGATGTCTGTTATGAGTCATTTGTTTAATTTTCTGCTCATCCACAGTTTATACCTGATTTATTTCTCAGCGTTATAACAGGAGAATTAGCATCTTCGCCTAATGCATGTTCAGTTCATATGTACACTAAGCTTTTGTGGATTTGGAGAAGCACTTCTGTGTTAAACCACACAAATAAAAACCATCTTAATCCAGCTTTCACAGAATACCTCTGGGAGACAAATTAGCCTAAGAACATCTTCGTGCTCATTGGCACACCAGATACTCAGGGTCTACTCTGATGTTTCCACGTCTGCCTAGTTATGACGCAACATTGAGTGTTTTATCTACACCTGATTATAATGACATTCATCTCAAATCCTGCATGAAATAAACATCCAAACTGTACTTTAAATAACTGCCACAAAATGGAAATCCACAGAACTGATTCATGGCACAAAAGCTTCGCCCAGGTCTCATACTGTTTAACACTTTATAACTTCAGTGACATTGCAGGGTATATTGGTCTTCCTCATTTTTTGGGAACATCCACTAATCCACTGGTCTCAGACTTTCATTTGAAATAAAAAGGTTGCAATGTGGTGTATACTAAATGTCTGTTTTTCTTTTCCACATTGTGTTAGGTAGATGTAGGTAGATGCTTGTGAAAAAACCTGCTACCAATTTAACCCCAGTTGTAGATATTTGGAAAATTGAAACAATAACAACATGTATGAGTAAGCACAACCGCTTCAAGGTAAATAACCCTCAGTAATAAAACAAAATGTTTAGTATGGGCTTTTACTACTTACTACTAATGACAATAATACTATAATAATAATCTGCTTTGATCAATTGAACCTGGACAGTTGTGATCACTGTCAGTGGTTTTCACTGTAAATCAACAGTGTGTGGTGAGTTGTGGTGGCTATGAAGCACTTTTCATTCATTTTATTCAAGAGAGTGATTTTGTAGTGTAATAGTGTCAAAGCAGGTGAATTTTACTGACTCACATCTGTCTGAATATGCACAACCTCCACTCAGACAAATAGAGAAACAAGCAGTGCCAGGCACAACAAACCCCGCCCCTTTCACATATTTTGTCCATTATAAGTAAATGGGAACATTTTCAAAAAAAATCATAAATTTTAACTTTGATCTGCCTTGGCACTGGCAATCTATAAACCCAATTTGGTATGAATCGAACCAATAGTTTTGCTGCTGAAGTGTTAACAATCAAACAAACCGAACTAAAAACAATACCCTTTGCCTTCCCTTTTGGGGGTGGGGTAAAAATGCTCAGACATTATTATAAACTCTGAGTGAATATAAAGGGTACAATGTGCAAATGCGAGATCAGAGACTACAGTTTTTATTACAGACATTAATATGTCATGAGTTTTGGTGAGAGATGGACCCACGATGCAGACAAACAGATGAGAGATGAGCTTGTAAAAATGACAAAATCTTTAATGATTGTTCAGAAACAGGTTTGAGCTGGAGCAGGATAAAGGTGGCTGGTCAAATCCAGGAAGGTAGCAGGCACAGGCAGGAACAGGGAAAAAGAGTGCAAACACATTAACAAAAACAGGAAAGTAGCAAAGCAAAAAAGCTACAGAGCCAAAGTTCACGTAATACCACTTAAGATTAGCTGACAATCTGGCAATGTGTAGAGCTGAAGACCGGTCTTAAATACAGAAGAGTGGAGTAGATGATTGAAGGCAGGTGGCTTGATTACAGATGGAAGGCAGGTATGTGGGTGAGAGGTGACCTCTGGCTCCGCCCAGCTCCAGACAACACACACACAGACAAGACAGGGAAAGGACAAACAAGACACACCCACAAAAGGGAGGGGGAAACACAAGAAAACACTAGGATCCTGACATAATATTGTTAGTAAATTAGCTAACAAGGTAATATTAAGACTGTAAACCAGAATATAATCTCTATCTGTTAACCTTCACATGAATGAATATGTTTGGATTTCAATAAGTGTAGTGATTAACAGCATGACAAGTTTTCATCTCTGTTTTAATTATTCATGTTTTAACCAGAAATCCTCCTTTAAGAGGCTAAAATGAAACCCGAGTGGGGTTTTTAGAATGAGTTTTAGTGTTTAACCCACGAAAACCCAAATCTCCATGGGCGGCTGTGGCTCAGTTGGTCCAATGACAAAAGGGTCAGTGGTTTGAATCCTGGATCCTGGATGTTGAAGTGTCCTTGGGCAAGACACTGAACCCTAAATTGCTCCCAGTAGTAGTGCATGGCAGCAGCCGCCCACTGGTGTATGAGTGTGTGTGTGAATGGGTGAATGTGAGGAACGTGAGGAGGAGCACTTTGGGCACCATGAAGGTGTAGAAAATGCGCGATATAAGTTCAGTCCATTTACCAATGGCAAACAAAAGTATGTACTGATCTAAAGTGTTTAATACCTGTTGATCCACTAATCTTTCCAATACATGTCAACAATTGGTGTAAAATAAGAACTGAACTGAACTGAAGGACAGAATGACCCACTGGAGTCTCTTTATCTTTGCATACACATTCCACAAGTACATATCACATACATGCATCTTCCCTGCCCCCCACCATCATCACGTCTGCTGTCTGCCTTTAATGTTCATACTGTCCCCCAATTTCCTTTCAAATCCATGAAAAAATTCCAGCATGTGTCCACGTGCACTGTGTGAAAACTGTTTGATGTCTTATATTTGTGCTTTGTATTATCTTCTGTTCTTCACTGCAATTTTCGAAGAAAGGATTTTGTGGTAGCACTCTAGTAGGAGTAGCGGGCCGATGTCCATAATCATCGAACTCAATTTTGTTTGATGTACTTTGTAGTGTCAAATGACAATAAAGGTTATTCTATTCTATTCTATTCTATTCTAAAATGCAGTTTATCATCTTTTCATGGTCATCAGATACGACCCATTTGGACATTCAGAGGCTCTGTGGTGAACATGGAAACACTGTCATCTTCTATTGATTCACCAGTAAAACACACAGAGTTTGATAAATGACAGTGGATGGAGACACTTGGTTTATGTTCAGTTATTGATATATTTTGCTGAAAAACTCACTTTTTCTTCAGTTTTCTCTGTTTTGATATTAACCTTTGAATTAACTCTGAGTTATCATTAATATCAAAATTAAATATAGGAAATTAAACATAGGAAAATACATGATTTAAAGGGGAAAAAAAGCCAAATACAGAGGATAATAGTATTATAAAAAATGATGATAAATCACTTAAGAAAGGTTAAATAGAAAGAAAAATTAGTTTGTGAATTGCCATAAAAGAAACACTGGGTTTTGATGGGTTAAGTATTTAGGAACAAAACCAGATTTGAAAGATTGGATTAAATTCAGATTGGGTAAGGTGCTCCTCTTCTCTAATTATCCCTGTAGTCAGACTTAATAGCTTTTTGACTAATGAATGCAATAACCTCTACCACTTAATTGCTTTTTTCACACAGCAAAAAGGCTTTTGTGTGAAAGAAATCCCTGTGTTTTAAATCTTAGGTTCAATATAGGAAGGTCCAACACATAAAAGAAAAGTTACAGTGATCCATTTCTCCACATCACTGACACTGAATTGATATGAGTGAACTGTCAATGCAAACTGCTTAAACTCTTGATATTCCATTGATTTATGTTGAGTCATGGTTAGTTTCACCATCTCTCACGTATAATTACTCATCGTTTTCATTTTTAAAGGTGTTGACTTTTTTCACAAATTACAAGTGTAGATTCTGTTTTTGGAGCTTGTTCCAGAGTTGACATTAGCATTTTTTTGTTTGACAAAGAGATTGTAATAATGAAAGTTGGCTTTTGTGTGTGTAGGATTGACATACACACACATAAACACCTCCACAATAAAAGCTCAGACGAAATTGTGGCAGAGATAGATAATTGTTTGTTGTGGCCTTGATTGAAGCCATCCTGTCATTCTAGGAAAAAAGACCAATCTAATTAGGCTATTCCCCGAGTGAGTTCAGCTCCAGCTTCTTTCCCACATGCTGTTAGATGGCACACAGATTAAATAAATAAATAAATAAATAATTACAAACAACCCACACTCTGCATTATCCTTCTAGGATTGCCATCTCCTCAGAGGTGGTTACAAGGTTGTAGATTCCTAGATTACTCCTTAAAACAAACATGACATCAGCTTTGTAATTAATCAATATGAGCTAAAGTGAAAGTATCAGCTAGTGTTCATTAAAAACCTGACCTAAATGTCAAGATACTGCCCAATTTGGAGACTGAATGGATTACTTCTGAAAGGCGTTGGGACAGCGTTTGTGACAACTTTTATAATTACCTTTTAAAAGCAAGAATGTGAAGCTGTAACAGATGGATGGATAGTTTCATGAAGTGAAGCCAGGCAATAAACCCCACTCTCTTGATGTTAGCCGATGGGAAATTGGCTGCTATAAATTCAGAGCACACGTCTACTCAATTTTTCCCAAAGGTGATTTCTCTATTTTAAGGTGGATTTCATCTAACCGATTTAAATCCATTTTTTGACAGCCATAATGACCAACCTCTGACAAGACTGTCAGATGTGCAGAAGCAGAGCAGCCCTTGCTAACCCTGTATCCTGTCAGCTGTCTGCTTTCCCCTAATAATAAAGGCAAAAATATACGCAAGAAAACACATCCAATATTATGTTATGGAATTAGTGTATTTAATTTACTTTTTATTGCTAGTCAGGCAGTGATGGTAGAGGTATTCAGACCCTTAATGAAAGTACCAATACATTAATCTAAAGATATTCCATTGCAAGTAAATGTAAAATCAAAAGTCTCAGCACCAAAATGTAAGGTACTGATATAAAACCGCTGGTCTGGATTCACCAATTGAGGTATAATTATATATCATCATTAGATTATTACTTTATTATTATTAATCAGGGGTAACATGGTGGTGCAGTGGATAGCACTTGTGCCTCACAGCAAGAAGGTCCTGGGTTCGATTCCAACACCAGTTGATGGGGGTGGGAATTTGCATGTTTGAGTTTGTGGAGTTTGCATGTTCTCCCTGTGTCTGCATGGGTTCTCTCTGGGTACCCCAGCTTCCTCCACCATCCAAAGACATGATAGGTTAATCGGTTAATCTAAATTGCCCATAAGTGTGAATGTGAGAGTGATTGTTTGTCTCTATATATCAGCCCTACGATGAGCTGGCAACATGTCCAAGGTGTACCCCTCCTTCACCCATATCATCCAGTGATCCAAGAGAGGATAAAGCAGGTTCAGATAATGGATGAATGAATGAATATTATTAATCATAACTGTTGTGGCAGAATGTCACTGTTAAAGCTGCTGGAGGAACTACTTTATATCCATCTTCGTAAACAAAGACACCAGATAAATCTGATGGCTCATCACATGATTAATAGAAAAGAAAATTATTCAAGTTTTTGGATCTTGTGGTGTGCTCTCTGGAACCTAACTTTGAGGGGGAAAAGAAGGCTGGTCAGTTGTGCCATTTTGTGTGTGTATATATATATATATATATATATATATATATATATGTTTTGTTTTGTTTTGTTTTGTTTTTTAAATATTCAACCAGGCCAGAACGTACTATAATATTAAGCCTTAGCCTAATTTAGTCTTTAATTACAACACACGTTCACTATGATATTGTTTTGATAAGTTCATGCAATGTCATAACATATATAATGTTTTTGGACACATAGCTTTGCTGAATCTAGACCTGACCAACTGAACGAAGCCCAGATCATAACACTGCCCCCACAAGCTTGTACTGTAGGTGCTAGGCATGATAGGTAATCACTTGATCCATCTTTCTTCTCACCCTGATGCATCATTCTAGAACAGTGTCAGTCTGGACTCATCAGTCCACATAACCTTTTTCCATTGACAGTCCACAGTCCAATCCTTATGCTCTCTAGTAAACTGAACTTGAAAAGAACTGTTTACAGTGGAATCATATCTGCACTATTTGTTACATAACTCTTTGGACTTTTTGGGCCAGGCTTTGTATTAACAGTTCATTCTAGGTAGCAAAATTCAACTCTTTCTCTCTCCAGGAGACAATTATTTTTCGCCGGGCAGCGTATAAACTTCTTGTTCCAAAAGACAAACATGGTGATAGTCGTAATAAAAATAGTCAGTGAAGAAAAATGCAATATGACATGAAGACAGTAAAGTAACATTTATATCAGTGTGAAACAGCTCAGTGGACTGCATCTCTTAATGCAAAAGATACTCGTCACAACACAAACATGGCTGTTAACATATTAAATTTCACCTAACTCTTCAAGGGTAAGGTGAAAAAGCATTAATGGAGTTGGAAATCACTGCAAGTTTGGTCATGTTGAAGCTGCAGAGAAATATTCAGCAGCTCTAAGCAACATGTGGAGAAAGAAATTACAATGTCTTTCTAACGTCAGTTTTAGAGTCTGATACTTAAACTTGAAGTTTTGCAACAAACTGCAGTTTTCTTGCCATGAAAAATTCTATGTTAATCTAACAAACATCGTATGTGTAAACAATGGCATAACTCAAACAGAAACAAAAAATGATGGACCTTCTTAAAGGAAGGTCCCAAGGGGGCATGAACAGAAGGGGCAGGATGTCACCCCACTATTGAAATGAAGAATGAGTGTCACAGTTTACTTCACTGCTGTCTCCTCTCTTCCCTTGCCACACCTCATCAGCCACAATCACTTCCACCTGTGGCTCCCAACTGTGCCTCATCAGCCGGCCAGTATATTAGCTGTGCTGATTCATTCAACTGGTGCCAGATTATCCTCCCAGTATGCATGGCTGTCTAGTGTTTGTTCTCTGTCTGATTTCCTGGTGTTTTCACAGCCTGTTCCTGACCATGTCTCCTCGTCTCTGCACTGGTAAACCCAGTGGTAGTGATGGTGTGATGAGGTCCCATGAATGTGTCGAATCTCTCTGGCCAACTGCTTCACCAAAAGCCTGATCTGACAAAGCCCCATTTAACAGCAAATTTGGGAATACTAACATCTGCTGGTATGTTACATGTGGGCTGGTGGCTCTCTCAGAATAATTGTTTCGGGTATTATATCAAAATCTCCATTTGAGATATTGTAAATCCAGATGAAATAATTCTCTCCAGATCATGGTTATCAGTGAAGTAATATTGGTGGTATATCAAAGTGTCAATAGATCAATTGTGGTATATCAAAGTATTGTGCATATGCAGGGTATATCAGAAAAAAGTAGACTCTCAGAAAAAACATGAAACCAAAATGCGAAGTCATTTTGAAAATCTGGTCATATGTGTTTATTGACCATGTAATTCTCCCTTGATTGACACCAGTGTCCTGGGTCAGTTTTCATGCTTCTGTGAACAACACTAATTTAAATTGTGCAAAATAAAAGTCTTTTGCGCATGGAAGAGTAAGGGTTAATATGAGATCTGTTGTCATGGATGACAAGTTCCATTGGTCTTTTACTTGCATACATAAAACAGGAAAAAAAATAATGGCATGTTAACAATCTACCATCGATACAAAGATTTCACACATCGGTGAGAAACTGAAAATTAATAGCAAAATTTGCTTAGTGAGTCAAGATTTGAGTTTTACACTTTGGGATTTTAATTGAAGGCATACACTCCTGTTAGTCGAAAGATTCCAGCACATTTAGTCTTCCACATGGGCCCCATTCCTTGCCACGCAAATTTGTGCCCTCAATATATGGCACATCTAATCATGCCCCTGTGTTGCCTCAGGAGTTCCACTTCAGCTGCAGCTGATGATGCAATGAATTATGTATACTAACTGAGCTTAAAGATTCCTTACTAACAGCATTAACACCTGGCGTTTGGCATGATACTCAGACCTGTCGTTAATGTGAAATCTTTGTATCGATGGTAGGGGGTTAACATGTCATTATTTTCCTGTTATATGTATGCAAGTAAACAACCAATGGAACTTGTCATCCATGGCAACAGATCTCATATTAACTCTTACACTTCCATGTGCAAAAGGCTTTTATTAGGCATTGTTCACTGTCCACTGACCCAGGACACTGGCATCAAACAAGGGAGAATTACATGGTCAATAAACACATATGACCAGATTTTTAAAATGTCTTCACATTTTGGTTTCATGTTGTTTTTTTCTGAGAGTCTACTTTTTTCTGATACACCCTATATAAGACAATGTTATAAACCAATAGTTTAATCTCTAATCTAACATTGTTATATTTAGTAAGGTTTGTTATTATCATTTGAGTCAAGTCTTTATGCTAAAACTACCAAAAGCTGTACAAATATAGTGGAGTAGAAAGTACAGTATTTTTGCTCTTAAATGTAGTGGAGTGGCAGTATCAAAGAACATAAAATTTAAAAAGGTTTTCTCTCATTCTAAATGTACACTGACACTCCTTCGTGCATCACTTGTGGTTGAAATTCAAGAACGTCCTACATAAGACATACCCTAATTTGTACATTATGTACTTCAGATTCCCACGCTACTGAGGAAATGGCAAGGAGTAAACCAGCAGAGTTGGATTTGGCAGAATCTTAACAGCGATCAGTAATTACAGCTGTCAGTCACATATTTATCCCCCTACCTGTCTGAAAGCACCTAGAACTTCCTGTCACAGAGTAGATTTCCTATAGCCTTAGTTGAGAGAAGTGGGTAGATTTCTAGTTTCCTTTCAGACCACTTGAATTACAATATGCTGAAAGGTAATTATGATTTTGTTCAATGATGCAAAAAACTATCAAGCACTGGAGCTATAACAGGGGAATGAAAATAGAAAAAAGAGCCACAGAGGAAGGATCTCTTCTAGGAAAGTGCTGTAGAAGATAAATATGTATCACAATTTTGACGCCACACACCTGTAAACATGTAGCCTATATGTTACCATGGTTACAACATTGAGGTGTGCGGACATCGGCTACACATTGTTTTGTGTCTTCACCATTCATTCATGCTAAAATTACATATACTTACTCCAACAGCAGCACAGCTTCATTTCATCGATCACACCGTGTATTGTGTAAACACAATGACTAGACAGTTACAGTTCTCTCCTTTCTCATGCTCTGATGATGAACGAGTTAAACCACAGTGGAGCCTTTTATAATGAAGTTATAGCTCCTCTGTCCTTGAAAACTGATACTTGACTCTGAAGACTTTCTGGCATCGTCTTTTGTATATAAATGGATTATATTGAGCCTCTCAGTTAGGGAAAGAATAAGTTTTGGTTTAACAGACAGTGAAGAGAAAAGCCCGCTGCTTAAGCTGCTCTTGATGCCAGACAGAGTTCTGACTATCCTGATGGGAGTTTGAATGCCACGCACTCCAGGGAATCTCCATTTTATCCCATGTGCTCCACTTCTGTAGGTAACTCAGAGGACCCAGGGCACCTTCCCACACACTACACCATCACTCTTTTTAGCCTGTCACCATGGAAACCCGCCGGAGGAAGCTGGACATGCATTTCTCTAAAGTGTGTCTGCATCCATTCATATTTTTTGTACTTATGGAAGTATCCCTGCTGTGTTTTCCTTGACATGAAAGCAAAGCAGCACAGACAAATATGCCGTTTGTTTGTTTGTTTGTTTGTTTGTTTGTTTTTATCCATTTGTGTGAATGTGCATTTAGTCCCTTGGCTTTGGCCTGGTTGTCATCAAAGCTAATGAGAGAGAAGGGAGGCCAAAGCACAGATTAGGGAGGAGGAAAAGTCTTCTTCAATCAACCTCCAGTTCACTCACAAGACAGATTTTTCATGGTCCATTTATAAAGTGGCGTATGTGCACAGGAAGGCCAGTTGGCAGCCGAGGAATCTGAAAAGGACCAATTGAGTCCGACGGGAGTCTAATTAATCTGGTCTTATTAAAGCTTCCGGTGTGTGTCGAATCTAAAATAACCCGAGTGTGTAGCTGCTACATCAGACCTCTATTCTGATGTTTGATGTTATAATGAATCTCATTTCGGATGTTACGGTGGTTTAATAGAGTGAGTAAGTCTGGGGCACATGTAATGTTATAAGTTCAGGTTATGACTTACATATGTGTCTTGTATTTGTTTGCTTTCTGTCAGACAGTTCTGCTGGATATCAGAAAAGAATAAAGAAATACTTTGAAGCTATAGGCAATATGTATTTTTTTCCTTCTGGTGGGGATTTTGCACAAGAAAACTATCATCTATTTTTTGTTTTTCCTGTAACAGATCTTGCTGTAGTTCCTTCCAGGCACCCAGTAAAAACATCATGGGTAAATACTTTTGTGTCTTGGGAAAAGAACAAGTATCACCAAATGAAAGGAGTCTAAAAGTATTATTTCCTTTTCAGCTGGATGCTGATCGAGATGAAGAAGAGGTGTTCTGTGACATCAGCATGACGCTGGACAACAAGTTGTTTCCCTCCAAAGAGCCTGCTGCCGGTAAGATACAGTCATTTTGCCAAAATAAATCACAAAAGGACCATTTTGGAAGTTTTTGCATTATTAGCCTTGTAAACCATGTGTGTTTCCAACTGACATTACCACCAGACATCGTCTGGTTCAGTTCATTTCAGTCCATCATTAGATAAGGGTGGACCATCTGATGAACCTATATTAACAGTGTGTTCTATAATGTGCTTTTCAGAGGAATTGTATAGATGACTTCAAATGCTTTTGATTGTCATATCCTGCCAATATTAATTTAAAATGGGCTAGACACCAGGTTGAAAATCAATATCTAACAGAGGGCATTGCATCAGTGTTTCTTTGCACTGATGTTGCTGAGCTACAAAGTTAAATGCTTAGTTAAAACACTTTCAAAGTACAGTGTGTGATATTTAGAGACATTTAGGAGGCTCTAATTGCAGAGATTGACTCTAATATTTATAATAATTAAACATTTCTAAGTTTATAATTACACAGAAATTATGTTTTGTTATCTTATAATGACAGAAGTGACATATTTTGCCATTAATTGAACTTCATCTTCTTCTTTATTGTTGTATAGTGGGTGCATTAAGGTTAAGGTGCAATACTGTTACCTACCAATGTTAGGTGTGGACTAAAATTATTATCCCCTAAACTAAGAACTCCAGAAGAGACAAAACAAAAACTGACTCTAATAAGTGACTTCTGAGTTTTTCAGTTGTCAATGATTATCTCAACAATTGTCAAATCAGTTTTGAATTATAACAACATGTACATAATTACAATTATCTAAAATGAAAAAAACATCAAGTACAATTAAGTATACAAATGCTGAAGAAGCATTTTACATATTATTAATGTAACAACCTTAAAGATGAGATTAAAAAAAAAAAAAAACATTTATTGTGTTGATATTTATCACAATATAAAATTACATTACAGCATTTGTCATGGATTGGTAGTCCAGCTTCCTGTTAGTATCATCAGAGTTGAATGTGTCCCAATAGTTTTGTCTATATAGTGTATTTATTACCCTGGATGAGTCTGACTTCAATTTTTTTTCTGTTGTAGACACTTAGTTCGACTCTATTACCACCCCATGTGGTAAATGATGTGCAGCATTAAAATAAGAAACAGAGGACAAAAAAAAAGAAAAAGAAACAGAGTAACTGCTCCAAAACTGTATGTCTAGCCAACATCAATATCTCAAATATTAGTGTGGGTGTAGTAGTATATGAATATGAATTATAGATGAAAGTAGATGAAATGTCACAAACCCAGAAAACAGGGTTTGTTGAAGCCAAGAATCTTGACAAGACTGTATGCATAATACAGCAGAGAGTATTTTCTACTGTAACTATAGGCTGAATGATGATGAAATACGATGTAATGGATATGAAGCAGCCTTAAGACCTTTCACCATCAACAAAATACCAACAGTCACTGTAAAGACTATCCTTGGGGGCTTTTATGGATTGATTTATTAATGCATGTGTTTATGCAAAGGCTTCTGCAACAGTGTCCACCAAAAAGCAAAAACATCACGTACCAGTTCCCTGGTTACCACAAGAGTTGGCATAGCAACCAGTGAAGACGGGGTAGCCATGCTTTGTGAGAGACAGAATTAGCAAGGTAATAAGTCTTTGATTGGTCAGATGGTGTGATATGATAGAAACCTATTATGTAAAGTCAGTGTCAGCAGAGATCACACAGTGGTGCAGTGTATAGCACTGTCACCTCACACCAAGAAGATCCTGGGTTTGATACCTACACCAGCCACTGGGGGGATCTTTCTGTCTTTCTGTGTGGAGTTAGCATGTTCTCCCTGTGTTTGCATGGGTTCTCTTTGGGTACTCCACACTAATAGATTAAAGTGAACCTGTACTGGTCATGCTCACAACATTAATTGTGCTTTGTGTATTACTAATAAACAAGGGAGGTGCCAATTCATTGAAAAATCACCATAAATGCACCACACTGGACTTTTCATTAAATGAATTGCATGTGGGGGAAGAACCTATGAGAGCAGCCATTGCCAGCTGTAAGTGACATACCTGTGGTTGATGCTGGGTAATGAAGGGCAAGTGAACAAGCAGCAGTCACTGAGCAGATTAAGTGGAAAGTACGCATTTGCGCTTGTTGTTTATGCAATTATAAGCTTTGCACACCGCCATTATCCTAGAGACACGACCCAGCACTGGCCGATAATGTGTCATCTTAGGCTGGTGTCTGCTGCATGGGGTCAGTGACCAGTCCATCTCAGCCCAGGTAATCGGACAATACAACGAGCTTTCATCACTATCGGTGCTGGAACACTGAAGGAGGAAACCTGTCACTGACCATGACTGTATGACGGAGCAGTGACTTAGTACTCGCGCATACTTGCCAACGGGCTATAACGTAAGTTACCGGATGGAACTGATAGTATTATACATGATCTTTTGAGATAGCTATCAATAAAAGTTCACTACAGGTACCCTTTAATTGGTAAATTTAAATTGCAAAGTGGTGAATGTGAGAGTGATTGGTTGTTTCATTTCTATATGTCAGCCCTGTCATGAACTGGTGACATGTCCAGGGTGAACCCCGCCTTCACACAAAATGTAGCTGGGATAGGTTCCAGCACCCCCGTGACCTACTCAAGGATAAAGAGATTCAGAAGATGGATGAATGAATGAATCATCATGTTTTTAGACAGTGGGAGGAAGCTGGAGTACCCCAAGAGAACCCACGTAGACATGAAGCTCCAGCCGCTGTGGGTTCAGATCCACCCTCTTGCTGTGAGCAGTACTACTGCGCTGCCCAGTAATAAGATGATTTTTATCATATGTGCTGAAGCAAGATCATAATCAGAGCAGTAACCTTTTTTCCTCTTTTCTTTAAAGACCCCATGAAATCAAATTTGATATTTAGTTGGTTTTATATGATATATCTTCTTTTACTTGTGACGACAAAATTACAAAATGTCCCTGTAGCTGTTGCTATCATACCTTACAGTTTACAGCATGACTTATTCTGCACTTGGTGGTATCTCTTAATTTTGCCACCTATGAAATGGTCTAATAAATGTTTATATTTCTTTCTCATAATTTACAATTTAGTCCATTACCTTATAATGAAAAGGACGTGCAAGTTTGCTAGCAGTTAAGTCTTTGGGTAGTTTCTCCACAGGTGGAGTTTGAGCAGACTCCCCAGATTCCTGCAATTATAGGAAACATGTAAATAGTAAAAACAAAAAGGCTTCTTCATATGGTCTGTTAAAGCAGTGTTAAGCCGAGTACAGGCTAAATATTCAAGACAAAACTATTGTAGAACAAGTCAGGTAAAGGTCGATGGTGTAGACAAGTAACGTTATGGTTACATAAAGCATTGCATATCCCTTCTGCTGATGGGAGCAGTCTGCCTTCATGTTTGTTTTACTCTCAAATCATATTTGGTCAATAAAGTTTATGTGAAATCCCTACTACTGGGATTCCTTGGAATCACCCCCGTTTTCATTTAGTATAAATATCAAGAGTATGTCCTGCATCTTGAATGAATTGTTAGGTGTGTTCCACTAAATCAGCTGTCATGTCCAAAGTGTCCCACAGTAAGAATTAGTCAAGTTATAAAAATCCTCTGATGTACACCAGGCATTAGAGCAGATTTTATACACAGGACTTTGACAGCAGGAAACTGAAGTTCACAATAGAAGGTACAGAATCACCATGAGAGGACATATGGCACTTCAAAGCACTCAGGGGGACAAAGGCATGTTTTCGGTGTTGTTTTGATCAGTGATGAGGTGCCATAAAAAGAAATAAGCATTACAAAGCTAAATAATACTCGTGTTGGAATCGTAGGTAGCATCAGTCTGGAGCTCTCTGTACGTAGAGACAGCTTTGGCCAGGAAAATCCTAGGAGTATATTGTCCGAATGAAAAATGGTCTCTTTTCCTGCTAAAGCATATTATATTAAGTTCAAATTGAGGCATTGTGTGTCATCTTTTCGCCAGAAGCCTGTGCACAAGATGATAACAGCTAAGCACATAATATGACCATGGAGCCCTTCTGAGTGATCCCTGACATCAAAATTGCCTTTTTTCATTAAAAGCAACCTGACACACTTCTACAGCTCCTAACCTCACACCTGAGAGCTGTCTGCTTCATGACAAGGTACTGAATGACCAATCCCAGTAATATATACACTTAACACCACTTCAGCAGCACAAAGCCTGCAAAATCTATCTACAAGTAAATACTTGAAACAAATGAGAGACATTGTCAGAAAGCAACAGAGAAATCTTCACTCACTGTCAGCAAAAGACCCGCAAGTCCTCTTAACGTTAGCTGATTTTTACTAAATGATGATGTAGGAAAATCTAATAGCATAGCTCTTTAGGTAATAAATTATTCTTGTGCAAATCATATTCTACTCACATTAAGTTTAAATCACTTGTCTGACTTTCAAGAAACTATGTGCACACTGCAGTTATATAACTGTACAAATAGTTGATACTCTAAGAGTGGTATGTGCTGAAAAGTAGACATATGTTTGACCTCATTGTACAATTGGAGGATATTATTCATATGTTTTCATTGATATATTATGTCTTGAGAATAATAATCAAATGAGTTTGTTACCTTGGTCTGGAGCAAATTAGTGAGTCACTTCCAGAAGTCTGCAGTGTTTCTATAGTGGCTCAGAACTTTTACTTCCTCAACTTTTTTTCTGTTTTATGGTGGATACATCAAGCATAATATGCATTACTGTCATCTGCTATAAATGAGTGTTAATAGCCCTATAAAGCACAAAACTGGCAAAACAAACACTGGTTCTAACGAATAGAGGTTTTCGTGTTTTTAGTGGCCACCATAGAGGAGGATGAGGGGAGAGGTGTTCAGTTGGATGTAGATCTGCAACCTCACCACGTGATGCCACAAAGTTTTAAACTCAGAACCTTTACAGGAGCCTTGCAGTAAGTGCTGGAGTACAAAAACAATGATGCTGTGTTGACATCTGGAGACTTTCTATTTTTTTTCCTCAACAAATCTTGCAACTCTGGGAATGAATCCATTTGACAAATAGGATTATGCCAAGAATTGTCACAGCTGATTCTGACAGCTCGCTGCCTGTTGACTCTGACTCTGACAAATAGCTCTACTGGAGATGTGGTTATTAAGTTACATTAACAAGACTGTCAGATGACGTTGTTATGCAAATCTGTAATGACGTTTACCCTTTTGCCATTCGGGTAAATTAGCAGTTATCAGCATCAGCTCACCCATCATTACAGTAGTCCCCTTCATCCTCTTAAATACAATATAAGTATACTGTACATACACAGCACAGCTGTGTATGTTTTTGGACATCTGTACAGACAAAAGCAAGCAACTATTTTAGTAATGCAGTAAAAATGAAATCATCCTTCACACTTTTTCTAAAAAAGGTTGATTGTGTAGGATTTAGTTTTATCTTGCAGCTTGCAGACTACAAACTGAATACCCCTCATCTTCCTCCGAATGGGAAGGAGACCAATAATTCAGAGGTTTGTCATCTACAACCTGAGAGATGCAACTAAATCCTACACAAAGCACCTTTACATTGAGACTGAAGAATGATTTGCAACCTACAAACCCATAACCTTATCCCCCTCCAAGAGCATGTGGCTGCTAAAAATGAGCAAAAATGAAAAACACTCTACAATGAGTGCTTGGTTTGTCCTGAACAATTGTATAAATAAACAAATAAAAAGATGGACTCCATGGAGGCAGACCAGACTTGTTTTAAAGCACTGAAAACACAATGATTTTTAGGTTGAATCCATGAATCCGACATTATATTCTAATGAAAATATGACATATTTCATCAAATAGATCTCTCTAAATATCACACATAACATCTTGCACACTGTTATGAAAGGAACATGTTGCTGCTTTACTTAAACCTCTGTAGAAAGTGTATGTCATGGATGTTGCTGCTATGCCTCTCTTTGGCTGGTGTGTATTTGACCAGGACTCCCTGGAAGAACAGATCTTGCATCTCAGTGGATATTTCCTGGATAAATAAAGGATACATAGAATAAATAAATAAAGATTATGGAATGACTTTATAAACATAGTGATATACGTATGAGATATGCATCTCTCTACAGATAGGAAGCTTTAACTGGTCTGGTATGCCCAAACATACAATCCTCAAGATTTCATTATTGTATAGTTTTCTAATCTAACAGAAACCATTTTATTAGACATACACAAAAAAATTCTGTTTCTGAATTAGGAATTGCATCCAACAATGCAACATATATTCTGTGTCAATTTGACTAATATGCTTTTGTTTTATCATGATTTCCTCAAATTTTATTGCTTTAATAGTGTAGAGAAGCAGAAGAAGCAGCTCAAGAAAAGACCAAGTGAATTTAAAAATAGACAGGCAGGATTTAAAGGCAAATCCTTATGAGAAATTGCCTTGCAGTCCATGTGGTGCTTCTAGTGCCACATTTTTCCCAGGAGAGGAGAAATCTGCCACTCTGCTCCATCTTCATCCATCCTCCAGCTGACTGCATAAATGTCATCGTCTAAACCTGATTGACATCGCCAGCATCAGCAGCAGAACAAAAATCTCTGCACCATTGTACCTCGGCCCTCTTTAAATGAGGACGAGATGCTTTCTGACATGTGGCTGAGTCTCAACTTGCAGAGAGTACACAGAATAGGCACGCTGTTTTGGTATGCATTTATGTATTTCCTGCTTTTCTCTGTAGACCTGCTACATTTTGAGCATTTTCACATAATGCACATTAAGAATTTCACAGTCTCTTTGGAATCTGCATGAGTGTTTGAAGCTGCATCCTCACCAAATGTAACCCAGTTCTTGAATCATGAGGCTGTGCCGTGCAGGCGGAATCTGCCAAGGGGGAGTGTTATTCACGACCCATTTCCACTGAGGAAGCAGATGAAGATGCTATGTGTTTGAGACTCCCACGTTTTCCCACTGTAGTGTTTTTTTGACAGCAGGAAGTTGTCAGATGGAACTGAAATTAACCATTACTGAGGCTATTTTACTTTGCATTCTGCTGCTAGGGTTGAAGATCAAAGAGCAGCTGCACTTCACATCTGGAAGAGTGTTGTGGCTCCATGTGCTGTTATGGGACACACCATACAGTGACAATATGAGCATGAATGTAAAAAGCATGTGTTTTTACATCTACACAAGCAGATAATTACATTTGCTTGATTTTATTTTATGAATCAACTCAAGAACCAGTCCCAGTGTTTCTGCATGTCATGTGTTTGAGATTTACCTCAAGTCCTACAATGGATAACAGGTGACCTGGTGGGCATTAACTTCTCCAACACAAACATGAATACTAAATCACTTTGGGTTTTAGATTGTAGACTGAACAAACTGCACAAACACACCCCTTTGCTTTGAGGAGAAATTAAGATTAACGTTGCACCAAATAGAAATAGTTATTTAAGACTTTAGCAAACAGGTCCAAAGACTATGTCGTCTATTACGTTCTCCTGTCAATTACAATAATTCTCTGAGAGCAATATCCTCCCTGAAAATTGTTATTTGAGTGGTTTTATGTGTGTGTGTTTGTATTTGTCTTCAGGTCCCAGTGAGCTGGACCTCAGTCTACTGGGGGAAACCAGCAGTCTTGCAGATGTTGCTTGCAAGTATGAGGTAAGATACTGACTTATTGTTACCTGTTGAATGTATAAGGTATGTGTGTGATGGTGCTTGACTTTTGAGGGTAGAATTAGACTGACATTTGACATCTGATTCCACTACATCTGGTAGTTATGTCATATATAAAATATAATTTCATAGATTTGTGAAAAGAACAAAACAAAACAAAAAAAAAAACAACTGACGAAACCTGGTTAACTTCTTTATTCCTGCCACTCAGGCCCACAATGCATTAAAAAAAGCTAAGACATGGACAATTTAGGACAAGTAATAATGTAAAAACCCAGTCATAAGATGAGTTAAGGTACATCAGTTAACCAAATGCAAAAAATAAATAAATAAATAAATAAATAAATGAATGAATGAATGAATGAATAAATAAATAAATAAATAAATAAATAAATAAATGTATATATATATATATATATATATATATATATATATATATATATATATATATATATATATATATATTAGGCCTGTAACGGTACACGTACCGAACCGAACCGTTTCGGTACACACCTGTTCGGTTCGGCACACAGCTGTACCGAAACGGCACAGTATGTTGACAAAAAGAAAAAGGAACGAAAGATGTCGTTTAATGCGGAACTTTAAATCCGCGCAAGTTTCACACGGACATATTAAAGGACACGCACATTGACCCAAAATACCAAATAGCAGCTGATATAAGGTAAAAAAAAACAAAACAAAACAAAAAAAACAAATATGATGTGAACCTGGAAGGAAGAGACTGAAGACCCTCCACCATCAGTACAGTCCAGTTTGGATCACTTCAGGTCCCGGTGAAAGACAACAACGAGGAAAGAGACAGAGATAAGACGGACGTTGTTTGGCCCCTAGGAACTACGGTAGTTCTAAAACACACTAGCTCTCTCTCTCTCTCGCTCTCTCTCTCTCTCTCTCTCTCTCTCTCATGCACGCTGTATAACAGAGGAATAAAACTCGGAGTTGGCCACTGACAGTATATAAAAATAAAGTTTCACTTTCGTTTCACGCCAGCGTTAGTTACGTTAGTTATGGACCGGACCGCACCCCTCCACCCCCCGGCTCCGACCAAAAAAAACAAAACAAAAAAACAACAAACAAACCATCCCCCAGACAAATCGTACGTTCCATGCGCGCGCACACTCAAACACACACACACACACACACACACACACACACACACACACACACACACACAAGTACACACAGTGTCCTAAACAATTTATTCTCTGTCCTAAAATAAGTAATTTGGTTCAGTTTGTTGTCAATGTTGCTCTTCAGTTTGTTTAAACAGAATACCAGTTTACCCTCCTGTTGATGTTGAACTTCATGCAGAATTTTTTTGCTGATATTTTTCTGCAGATTGTGAACTGACAGAACTGTGATTAGATTTTTCTTGTTTGTTCAAAACTACCTGTCAGAGAAAAGTGCAATACTAATGTTTAAAATACATTTAGTCATATTAATAATTTATTTTATTTTCTATTTGATTTATAGCAGCAGAATTATATTATTCCTGTTTTTCTATATTCTATTGTGTCCAAAAATTGGGGGAAAAATGTTAAAAAATTCATAAATGTATTAAAGACATTTTGAGGGGTTTTCTTTCTTCCCGTACCGAACCGAAAAAAACCGAACCGTGGCTTTGAAAACCGAAAACGTACCGAACCGAAAATTTTGTGTACCGTTACAGGCCTAATATATATATATATATATAGTAAGGTTGAAGATTGTTCCACAAAGACAGTAAGGGATTTGGATATTTCACCCCCTATGGGTTAATTGTGTGGTGGTTTCTATACAAAGAGTTACACCTGCAATAGCTCCATTAATTTCATCTCTGGCATTCAGTCCAACAAAAGTTACTGTAAGGACAAGTAGTCAGGTAAAAACAGCAACTTTGGATTGCCACTTTGCCTTCAAATGCATATTAAAATCACTGAACATTACAAACACTGTACCTCATTCAAGAACTACTTGTGCTTAAATTTGTTCTTAAATGCAAATGCAGATGTTGTTGTGGTGATGTTAATGTAACTGTTTTGGGGTCAGTTAGTTTTAATATTTGTCTTTCTAATAATGCCCTAGGTTTGAGGCTTCTCACTATAATTTACAGTATTATTTTCTGTGACCGTGGCACTGGAAATTTTATCCTTGGCTTGCAAAGACCTTAGAAGCTGCATGGATCAATCTGTCTCTGACAAAGGGAGATGTCAAGTTTTTATTGATATCTACAGCAGATGTTTAATATTCTGAAATGGTCTGTGATGTTACCGCTTTGGTTATGAAGAAATAGAGGAATCTTAATCCATGAACAGCTGACCCTTACATTTATTATTATACATTGTAGATCTTCCTAAAACCCTTCCTGGAGTAACTGAGTGACAACCTAATGCTCCATTCAGTGACATTTCGATCCTATTACAGGAGTCAAAAATTCAAATCACCTTCGCTAACAAGTAAAAGCTTTTTTTTCCTCCATGTGAAAATCCATCCCTTTAATCACAAATTAAAATCTGCATATTACCTTTTCAAAAATGGCAAATGCGTTGTAAAGGCCGGATGATTCAGTGAGTTACATGTCCAGAGCGCCAGGGAATGTTGTTGTGTAATGCCTGGTGAGGAAGCAGCAGACTACAGCACTGTTCCTCCACACATTATCATCACAGTGAAACATGACCCTGACCTCCACATCATTTTCTGTCCTCTGAGCATCTACAGAAAAATTGCTCAGTTCTCTTGGCTTCCTTCCTCAGTTTTTCTCTATTTCACCCACTTATGTCTTATTTTTTTCTCCAGGATTCTTTTTTTCTTTCTTCAGCTCTTATCATTGATTCAGTCATACTACTTCACACTTCCTTTTGAGTTCCTTTTGAGTCTGTTGTGTGTTGGTTGTTCAGTGGTTATTTTTCTAAGGGGGAATTAACAGCTTGTTTTTGTTTTGTGCAATTCTTCACAGTCAATAGATATTTTGTTCTTTAAATTTAAAACAATAACAAAATCTGCTGTTGCAGATCCTTGCTGTGTTGAAGCTGAGAGTTTTACTCTGTAATCTGTTGGATTTCTAAACACCACACGCAGATGTACATACTTGAACAGAATCTACTTGTGTAAGTTTGTTTAGAATAACTTTTTTATATATTTTATGTATAAATCTGTATGTTGATTTTCTAAATATATGTAGATGCCCCCACAGGTCTATTCAGAAATTTTAAGCTACAGTAGAGATGGCACATTTATACATACACCAATCAGCCATAACTTTATGACTTCTGACAGGCAAAGGGGTATTGATTTTGATTATCTTAATTGAATTGGACCTGTCAGTGTGTGGGATACATAGCAAGTGAAAATCTAGACCTCAATCTTGATGTATTAGAAACAGCAAAATGAGCAAGAGTAGGGATCTGAGCAACTTTAACAAGGGACATTTTGTGATGGTAAAATCACTGGGTCAGAGCATCTCCAGATCTTGTTCATTCTCAGTGTAAAGTGATGAGAACCTATCTAAATGTGTTCTAAAGAACAACAACAACCATATTTAAATCACTTGAGCATCTATGGGAGCAGCTTTTTCTGCAAAAACAGCTCTATTAAACATTATAAGTAGATTTTAGTCTTTATGACATAATAACTTGAGTAGTATGAAGCCGCATTTACACAGGTATCTGCACAACTCTATCCAGCTCTACCTTAATTGTGTAATTGTGTTCCCATTATATGATAGCAGGTACTATCAGGTAGTATTTTTGGTAAAACTATTCCTTAGGGTCCATACAAGGTGATGAGAAACTGAAAAGTAATGTGTAACTGCTCAGATCACAGATATGGACAATTCAGAATCCCACTACATCATTATATATGTGGGTCATCTTTAAACAGCCACTGCCAGTCTACTGTCTACTGCCAGAATCAACGCAACACGCTTCCATTTTTGGCTGTTCCACTGGATGAGATCAAAGACCACTAAATACCATCAGATACTTTTTCTGGTAGTAAGTTCTAGTGTTTTGTTTTTTTTTTTTTTTCAGTGTGTTTGGTTGTGTCAGTTACTGTTGCAAACCAAATTGGGGGCAAATATTTTCTAATCCGTCATTTACTGGGGTTTCAAATACTAAACACGACATAAAATCATGCAGGTCACAGAATGGTCAGTCTAGAACAGTTGCTGTGTCAGTATATGTGACATCCTTTTGTGATGTGGGACACTAAGTCAAGCTAGTGGAAAATCTCCCAAAATGTCAGAGCATATTTTCAAGTTGGCTGTATGTTTATAGATCAACCACAGGTTTAAATTCTGCACAACTATATTCTTGCCTTCTAGGGATATTGTAGAATACAGTTCTAAGTTTCATCCTCCTCCATTGTTACCTTGCTTGTAGCTGCAGTTGCAGTGAAGATGGCATAACAGTATCAGTGGAGTTACGAACCGTTGCTTGTTTTGTTTTTGTTTTTTGGGGGGGGGGGGTTTGCTGTAAGTTGCGAGTCAAAATCTGAGTTATGAGCTAGCTTCAGATATGGCACTAGTTGTCGTAGTCAATAAAAAGAAAAATGTTGGTGGACAGCTAGTAGGTATCCTTGTGCCAGATCCTCTATCCCTCTGCTCACCAATGCATCTTGAGGAGTACTGATGGATTCCTCTTGTGAACCCCATTTTTATATAACCTATGGCGGCTCACTTGTGGCTCTTTCATCCCTCTGCTGCGGCTCCCTGTGGCTTTGGAAAATTAATAGTGACTATTTAATTTAAATTTATTTTATTTTAGTTTGTTAGATTTTTTAAATTTAATTCTAAATTTGAAGATTATGATAATATTAGATATTGCAGACGGTATTAGGTATTACATCTCCTGCTGAACAGCAAGGTCTGGTCGCTGTCCTGAGGGGAGTGCTGAAATGCTTTGCCACGTGTCCGGAAGAGGTGAAAAAAGGTTGTTCAGAACAAATATGTCTACATATGTCAATATGCGTAGGAGGTAAGTTCGATATGTTACAAATAGGTTCAAAGCATGGTATTCATAGGTCACCAATAAGTTTTGAATATGCTAGACATTATCTCGACATATTTCAGCTTGGAGCTGAGACTGATTAATGGCATTTCAATTAATTTCAATAGTGAAAATTGATTTGATACATGAGCAAATTTAGTTACCAGCTTGATCACGGAACAAATTAAACTCATAAGTCAAGGTACCACTGTATTTTACATCTCAATGATGGCCAGCCGTGCTGAGTGAGTACTATATACCTGCAGTGCTACAGTCAAAACCAAGTCAAGTCATGCAAAATCGAGACAAATTGTGCTGGTACTGAAGTAGAAAAGTGGCATTTGCTTCATGAAAATATAGTAGCACACAGATCAACCCCATGGTCCAACACAGATGCACACTTCCCTAAGTGTAATAGCTATGACATCCGCACTGAGAGGATCCTGTACTTGTAGACGAAATGTAGTGTGCTGGAACCAAAACTGAGCCGAGTCAAGTGACTTTGACGTGAATTGAGTTGATACAGTTGCTAAAAAAGCACCATAAGTGTCTTGAGCTGCAGTAGTTAGACCTCCTTCATTACTGTCAGTGTGAAGAATGTCTGTTTTGCTAAGCTATAAGAAACTCTACACTGGGTTCCCTTATTTTTTATATCCCCAAAATCAAGTTTCAGAGATATAATTAGGCCTGTAATGGTACACATACTGTACCTAACCATTTCGGTACACAGCTGTTCAGTTCGGTACACAGCTGTACTGAAACAGCACAGTGTGTTGAGAAAAAGAAAAATTAACTCAAGACATTGGTTGATGCGGAACTTTAAATCCACACAAGTTCCACACGGACATATTGAAGGAGCGCACACTGACCTGAAATACGAAATAGCAGCTGATATGAGGTAAAAAAAAAAATTAAAAAAAAAACAGAAACAAATATGATATGAACCTGGGAGGAGGAGATTAAAGACCCTCCACCATCATTACAGTCCCATTTGGGATCACTTCGGGTTCAGGTGAAAGACTATGTCCAGTAGTTCTCACTTACACTTACTCTCTCTGTCTGTCTGTCTCTCTCTCTCTCTCACAGACACACACACACTGTATAATAGAGGAATAGAGCCCGAGAGTTGGACTTTGAAAGTATGTGAAGTTTCACTTTCATTTCACGTCAGCATTAGTTATGGACCGCACCCCAAGTATATTAATGCTCCCCCCGGCTCCGACCAAACAACAAATCACACACACACAAAGTGGCCTAAACGATTTGTTAGCTGTCCTAAAATAAATAATTTGGTTAGTTTTGTTGTCAATGTTGCTCTTAAGTTTGTTAAAAGAGAATACGAGTTTGCTCTCTGGTTAATGTTGCACTTCATGTGGAATTTTTTTGTTGTTATTTTGATGCAGAATGTGAACTGACAGAACAGTGATTTGATTTTTGTTGTTTGTTCAAAACTACCTTTCTGGGAAAAGCGCAATACTAATGTTTAAAATACATTTTGTAATATTTTATTTGTTTTATTTTCTATTTGATTTATAGGAGCAGAATTATATTATTCCTGTTTTTTCTATATTCTATTGCCTCCAAAAACTGGGGGAAAAATGTTCTAAAATTCCTAATAAATGCATTAAAGACATTTTGAGGGGTTTTCTTTCTTCCCGTACCGAACCGAAAAAAAAAAAAAAAACGAACCGTGGTTTTCAAAACCGTAAATGTACCGAA
Organism: Sphaeramia orbicularis; assembly: GCF_902148855.1. Classification (NCBI taxonomy): domain Eukaryota; kingdom Metazoa; phylum Chordata; class Actinopteri; order Kurtiformes; family Apogonidae; genus Sphaeramia; species Sphaeramia orbicularis. The sequence continues at coordinate 9,010,700 of NC_043973.1, forward strand.
CTGAAAATTTTGTGTACCGTTACAGGCCTTGATATAATGGTTTTACCCCGAATGCCACCGTCGGATATCCTTCATGTGAACACAATAACTAGGACAGATTTTGTTGGATTTCTTATCCCTTGACAACCAACATGGGGGACCCATAGTGGATGAACCCTATCGGTGGTTTGACTGCAGTAAATAGGACTGTTTTTTTCTGCTGTAGTATCCCATTTCCTGAAACAAACAACTTTTTTGGAAAACTTTGTAATGTTCCATGTTCATGTATCAGACACAACACTTCTTCCACACATTATCTTTCTTTCTCTTTTCTTGTCAACTGTGAAATGAAAATCAAGTCACCCTTTTACATTTCACTCCCCTTTTGACTATGAGATAGAAAAAATCCTTATATTTAAATCTCAAATTGAAAGTGAAAACCGCTTTTTCATTCCTAAAAATAAACTCACAGGGACAGAAAGATTAAATCCCAGAGTAGCACTTAGTATTTCAGACCTTCATGTTAATAGCATGTGCTGTTCTTTTTTTTTTTTTTTTTTTTGGGGGGGGGGGGGGCAGGTTCTTATAAAGATGTCCTGGTCATGCAAGATAAAAAGTGAACTGCAAGTGCAACTGATCGATCTTTATTGACTGATGTTACACATTCATCAGACACAGGATAAAGACTGAACTATCAGTCCAAACCTGGTACAGAAAAGCCTCCAGCAGCTTGAGGACAAGAAGAGAGCAAACACAAAGACAGAAGTGTCCCCATGCCGCCCTTCCTGTGGAGAGCACTATCACTGTGGCTTAGGATGCAAGCTGGAGATGGATTTTATTTTGCTTTGCAGAAGGTAATAGAGGAGAGGGTCAGAGCAGGCAGCTATTTTAGCTCCCTGGTGTCAACAACTCTCTGGGTTTTCACAGCGGCATAACCATGGATCACAAATGCTCCTAAAAGGAACCAAAAGGGTTTATTCTGGTGAGCACCCTTTGTTCAGAGATGAACTGTGATGATAATCAAAGTTTTATGAAGAACTACTAATTACTGTCACACAAATAATTTGGGAATTCACTTTTAATTTGAACAATTTAACTATTTTTTTCTGTTCATTTTATTCCACTAGTTTAGCAGAAGGCTCACAACAGTTTACCAAGTACAGCTAATGAAGAAGAAACATTGTTTTGGATTAAAATATACAGGGAAATGCAAGGTAGCAAAACCACACAGTGTACCATCACCAATTTTGAGATATGGTGACTTTTTTACAGACCCGATACAGACATGTTTCCTCACATGCTTTTAGCAATCCAGCTGAACACAAAAACAACTTCATCTCAGAGCAGTAGCAAAGCAAACTAGACGCACTCGGACAGCGCAGACCTCCGCCAAGGCTGATCAGTGGCCCCCCCCGTGGGCCCCCCCACCCCCGATCACCACCAAAATTTAATAATTTCTTCCTTATCCCATTTCCAACAAACCCTGAAAATTTCATCCAAATCTGTCCATAACTTTTTGAGTTATGTTGCACACTAACGGACAGACAAACAAACAAACAAACAGACAGATAAACAAACAAACCCTGGCAAAAACATAACCTCCTTGGCGGAGGTAATCATTGACCTTGATCTTTAATCTGCCTTTAAATCAGTCTTTTGACAACTGACATCTGTATGTGAGGAAACCTAATCAAATCAGATCAGTTTTGACAATTTCTTTTTTTACCCCACCCCCACGAAGGGGAGGCAAGGGGCATTGTTTTTGGTTCAGTTTATTTGTTAACACTCTGGGAGCAAAAATATTGGTTGAATTCATAACAAATTGGGTGTATACATTGCCAGTGACCCAGAATAGATGCCATTACATTTTGGGAAAAGTAGGTCAAAGTTAAATTTTTTTATGTATTTTTTACATCTTTTGATTTTGGAGGTCAACCAGGTGCCAAAAAGCAGCTGGACTGCTTTAGAAGGAAAGAGCCCCAAAACAAAAAATACAGGGCCAAAATTTAAATATTTGTTGTTCAGTGCGTTACAGTTCACAGTTGATGTTAAACAGCCTAAATCTCTTATTGATGTACATTCTGATTGCCTTATTTAGTAAAAACCTGTAAAACCTCAGACCCAATAAGGCAAGCCCAGGAATTACAAGTTGGGGTACAGGTGGAATGCAAAAAGGTTGGCCTATCCAAATCAATGCAAAGAAAACAAAATACCTGACCTACAACATTGAGGAGTTAGGACCAATGAAAACAAAAGAGGGTACTAAGCTGGAAAGGAAAGAAGACTTCAAAAATTTGGGCTCCTGGTTTGACAGCACGGAGAAGGATGTAAGGATAAGAAAAGCACAAGCATGGCATGCCTTGAACAAGATGAGGGATATCTGCGAGTCAAGAATGCCAAGGGACCTAAAGATGAGATTCTTTCTGGCAGCTGTAGAGTCCATCTTGCTGTATGGATGCAAGAGCTGGACAGTAATGTTACAGATAGAATGCTCTCTGAATGATACCTACATCTACATGCTGAGGAAAGTGTTGAATGTAAAGTGGACACACACAACCATCACTGAGTTGTCTGGTGGCTTTCCTCCAGTGGGGAACAAAATATTTTCCCACAATATTTTTCTGCCCCCCAAAACAAGCAAAATGCCCACCCACACACGACATTTTGGTCACACCTCTGGTCTAAACCTGGTATATATTGTTCCTTGTAGACATAGTTAAAAGTTTAAAAGTGTGTCCCCTCCAGAGGCCAAGTTGTGATACAACTATTGAACATAACAGGCTAAACAGTTGGACAGACACCGGTTAAGGTTTTCAGGACAGAACATTAGGCCTGTAACAGTACACATACCGAACCAAACCGTGTCGGTACACACCTGTTCGGTTCGGTACACAGCTGTACCAAAACGGCACAGTATGATGAGAAAAAGAAAAAGGGTTAGGGTTAGACGTTGTTCGATGCGGAACTTTAAATCCGTGGAAGTTCTACACGGACATATTTAAGGAGCGCACATTGACCCGAAATATGAAATAGCAGCTGATATAAGGTTAAAAAAAAAACAACAAATATGATGTGAACCTTGAAGGAAGAGATTGAACACCCTCCATCATCATTACAGTCCAGTTTGGGATCACTGTGGGTTCAGGTGAAAGACAACAACAAGGAAAGAGACAGTGATAAGACGAACGTTGTTTGCCGCCTATGAACTACCGTAGTTCTGAAACACTTACACTAGCTCTGTCTGTCTCTCTCTCTCACACACACACATACACACACACACTGTATAATAGAGGAATAGAACCCAGGAGTTGGACGTTGAAAGTATTTAGTTTCACTTTCGTTTCACACCAGTGTTAGTTACATTAGTTATGGACCGCACTCCCAGCTATATAACTGCGTCCGTCCACCACCCCCACCCCTGCTCCGACAAAAAAAAACAAAAAAACATCCCCCCTCTGTTTGACAAATTCCGCCCTGCACACACACACACACACAAATATACAAAGTGGCCTAAACAGTTTATTCACTGTCCTAAAAATAAATAATTTGTTTAATTTTGTTGTCAATGTTGCTCTTAAATTTTGTTTAAACAGAATACGAGTTTGCCCTCTTGTTAATGTTGCACTTCATGTGGAATTTTTTTGTTGTTATTTTTATGCAGAATGTGAACTGACAGAACTGTGATTTGATTTTTGTTGTTTGTTCAAAACTACCTGTCAGGGAAAAGGGCAATACTAATGTTTAACATACATTTAGTAATATTAATAATTTATTTTGTTTTCTATTTAATTCATAGCAGCAGAATTACGTTATTCCTGTTTTTCTATATTCTATTGTCTCCAAAAATTGGGGGAAAATGTTCAGAAATTCATAAATGCATTAAAAACATTTTGAGGGGTTTTCTTTCTTCCTGTACCGAACTGAAAAAAACTGAACTGTGGCTTTCAAAACCGAAAACGTACTGAACCAAAAATTTTGTGTACCGTTACAGGCCTACAGAACATCTCTTTTTTTTCTTGCTGCTACATGATGCTTACCATGACTTTGGTGTGAACTGTGCTAAGTACTTGACCTGTTGTGTATTTTTTTTCCTTATACTTTTTTATATAGGAAGCTTTAATTATTGACTTAAAAGAAAAACATATACAATACTTTATTTGGAAGCGTTTCATTGCTAGTTCATGAATAAATTAATGAAGTGTGCTAAGTTTTATCATTTTCTTCACCAGAAATGTGAAGTTTAAAAAGCTTGTTTAAAAAGGAGTACAAAATTCCACTTTAGTACAAATTAATTGTTGGGTTTCAGAGGTAATGCTGATGTTTTGATTGTTGCAGATGAACAATGTCTGAGTGTGTGTTTTATGGGATCCAAACATCTGATGGCACACTGACTTTCAAGTTAACCACAAAGGGATGTGATGGTATTCTCAAAGCTAATGAACAATGTAATGCATGTATAACTGTTGTACCTGGCCAAGTGGTCCATGTTAAATGCCAGTCGAAATTTATCAACAAACATGAAATCAACCTATTTAAGAAATGGCAGCAAAATACTGATGCAGTGGAAGTTTGTTGTATACGGAGATTGTTCGGCCCATCATTTTCATACAAAGATCACTGTTTGTTTTGTGGGCTTCCTGACAGATATTCAGGGAAGAAAAAAATATTCCAACTGATTCTTGTCAAGACCAAAGGTTTCGAAACCAAAATAATTTATTGTTGCACTATGCACTGTGACCATTGGTCTGATATAGTGAAAGGAAGACAGGCCTATATAAATGACCCTCACACTGCTGATGCAGTATACCACCAGTCATTCAATGTCAATTTCAGAACTGGAAAACAAGTTTCAAAGTGTTTTCAAGATCAAGACAGTGATGGCTCAAATGGCCAGAAAACTGGGAGGCCCCAGTCCCTCTCTCATGCTGATGCTTTTTTGAAAGTTGCAAGCTACGCCACAGCAATGAGGAGCAGATGACAGTGAATGACCTTTTAACCGGGATGAAGCATCACCTAGGACAGGAGTGGCCAACCCTGGTCCTGGAGAGCCACAATCCTGCATGTTTTAGATATTTCCCTCTTTCAGCACAACTGATGGTCATTATCAGGCTTCTGCAGAGCTTCATGATAGGCTTATCATTTGAATCAAATGTGTTGGAAGAGGGATACATCTAAAACATGCAGGAGTGTGACTCTCCAGGACCAGGTTTGGCCACCCCTGACCCAGGAGATGGTGAGGAACTGTACAGCTTTCCCTTCATGAAAGAACAACTTCAGAGTCGCTTTGACAGTGACATTTTGATCAGTGAGGTAAATGGAAAAAGAATGTAGTGACATTCCGAAGGACATCTTCATCAATTCTCCATGACTTTTTTAAAGCATCCAGGAGGGATATTAATGGGAATGACAAGGAGAGGCTTATGGCTGCAGCAGAAATCTTGAAATCTGACATTAAATTTGTTGTGCAGTCAAACAGTTTCTATCCAACTAGTCATCAGCAATGAAGACACTGGAATGTGCTCCACAGTCTCTACAATGCCTCCTGCACACGCTATTTTTTGAGAAAGAAAAGGAAATAAGTTTGTTCCACTGGTCCCAGACCTAGAGTTCTGCTTCCACCACTTCAGCTTGGGGTTGATGTATAAGTGCATCACCATTTTGCATCAAAATTTATAGTTAAAGCTATACCGTATGATGTGGCATTTTTACACTTTTCTTTTGTCATCTTAAAATGCTCCTAATAAGCGTGTGTCAAACTAAAATGTAAAAGAAATTCACCAGATATTGAAACTCAAAAATCTTTAATTCTCATATATTTCTGATAAAAGTCTGACCAATCATTTTATTGATTGGTCAGACTTTTATAATAATTGGCCGAACCTGGCTGAGCCCCCTGTCAATCATCCATTACTGCCGTCCAGCATCCGATCCATTATCGCTGTCCCCGTATCCGATATGTGTACCTCTGAATCTGACGCTTCACTCGCGCTGCTCCTCCTGTCACTGACCACACAGTCTACTCTCTAGGATGTGAATGGATAGAACTCAAATGCACATGTGGAAGGGAAAGAACGGATTTATTAACAGAAACAACAACTAAGGGGAACAAACAGGAGTCCGGTGAATGAAAGATGGAGTGAAAAGCCTGGAAGTCTGGTGTACTGGACTGAACAGGTCTGCATAAAGGTCAGCTTTTATGACCGTGGGACTCATACAGGTGCAATTACATGGTTTCACACAATGTAGGATTTCGTAGGATGATAAATGTATGGACTATGAAACCTCAAATATCCACGGAAAATTTGCAGAGGCCATGCATTCACAGTGCGTGCGCCTTTCGCCTGGGCACTTAATCTCCATGGTGCAGTGAAGACACTGACCCAGCGCTGCACAGACCAGACCCTTAAATACAGGGTCTACTGATGAAACAGGAGCCGCGGCAGGTGGATGATGTATCTGATTACTGAGGGAGGGGTCTGCGGACACACCGAAGCGGACTGGACCTCCACCTCCGCTTCATCCGCGCACATCAGGTGAGAGGAGGAGAGAGGAGGGGAGCCTCTGAGCTCAGGCAGGAGTAAGTGGGGGGGGGGTTTGGAGGGAGGCGGGTTGTTCATGTTCAAACTTTTACTAAGTGCTGTGAGAAATGCCACATTGGTAGGTATAGCTTTAACAGTCTGCATTACCTTGGATTTAGCTGTTCAGTGGTGCAGAAGTGCTGCAGGAGCTCAGACACTGGAGGTTTGTGGATTCACACCAGGGCACTTCACGCAATATGTTACAGATAATGTTGACCATAATATCGGAACAATTGATGGCCATGGAATGTTTCATGGCATGGGAATCATTGCATGCATCACCCCCAAGATCGAACAAGCTTCAGTCTTTCCCCGTATTAAGGTAAAGGACGTAGCAGATGTTGGACACATTAACATTGTTTCATTCATTCAGAAGTCTGAAGACCTTAAGGACCTTGCCTACAGTGAAATTGAAGAGCACTCTAAAGATGACAAGAGACAGCCGATGATAGACTCTGGAAGCTGTTGTGGCTGCGGTCTGGGAGGATGACAATGCTCAACACTAGAGATTGTCCTGGTCAGTCTTCAGTCATGTTCCTACCGATGATTGACATGGATCAAGGAGATCTGATTTGTATTCGTTCCACCCTTCATTTAATTCATGATCGCAGCACACTACCAGATGACTCCAATAATAACCTTTGATCACCCTATTATGGTGGAAAGCAATGACAATCATTGAAAGTGAAGCACCTGGCAGTCTGTTGAAATGTATCATTCTCCGACTTGGTGCATTTCATGTGCTCATGAGTTTCTTTGGCACAACTGGGCATTTGGTGTCAGGCTCTGGCTTAGAGGAAATCCTTGATTTAGTGTATACACCAAACACGGTACCCAAAATTGTCTGTGGTAAAGCAATTGCCAGAGTCATTTGTGGTCATTTCGTGTTTGATGGCGCGCTGAACACTCTACTGGCATCAAAAGCTTTTCAAGTCGAACCACCTCTCCCAGCAAGCTATTCTGTAGACTTGGAGGATGTGTCAGAACTGACTGATGATTGTTCAGTTGATGATAACAATTGAACAAACCTTAGAGGAGGACATGGATTGAACAGTATTGACAATGTAGTCTTCAATGCATATTCCAGGCTTTGACTCATGTAAAGTGTAATTCTGTGCTAATATTTGCTAATATTTTGTAAGTGCAATATTTTTGTATGTGCAGAAATGTATTATAAATGATTTATAATCTTATTTGCTTGACTTTGTTTTGATTGTTTCATCCAAAAAAAGATATTTTGGGGTAATGGTACCTCTAAAGTGCAAAAAAATTACATTGACAACAGGTCATAGCTGATGGTTGAAAAAGAGCACCCAGAAAACCAAGATATAGATGTAAATTATATGAAAAGTAGTGTGGGTAGTGGGGATGCATGGGTTCTAGACGTGATAGTTTTTATGCTGTTGTGTATTCATGCATGCTGTACCACATTTGTCCAGCAGTGACCGCCAAAGCGTTCTGGCCAGAGTGATGTGATTATAAGGCTATTGTATTCCAAAATCTCCCAATGTGATTATAAGGCTATTGTATTCCAAAATCTCCCAAAATATTGGTCCAATCAACTTGCCATTTACAGCAGTCTCTTCCTTGACCAAAAATACATAAGTATGCCAAACTGCAGCAGTCATCTCTTTCTGAATTTTGTATGACTCCCTGGACACACACACATGCAGGCACACAGAGGCCACTTGGCTTTTATTATATAGACAGCATGTTCAGAAGCAGAGATGTGCACTTCTTTGTGTGACGCTGAGAGATCAAGGCCCAAAATTTCATCCCCTGAACTTACAATGATCCACTAAATATATAATGGTAAAAATGGTTTAAAATGTTATTAGGATGGCCCAAAGGATAATAAAAAAAAAAAACCTTGAATGATTACTTTTGCATTTTCTTTTGGGTCAAATCCAAGGGAGTGGGTTTGATTTTGACATTGGTGGGGACACAAAAGTCCTCGAAGGCAGTACTCTCTAAAGTTGATGGGTTTTTTAGCATTTGCAATCATAATTTCATATCATGTAGAGCTGATCAAATGAGTAAACAATCATAGTCAGAAAAAAATTCAGTAATTGACATGTCTATAATGCATATTTGAATATCTAAAGAGAATACAAGAATTTAGTGCATTCTGCAATGTTGTTCTCATGACTAATATATCCATTATTAGTTAACCTCATCTGTGAATTTCCAGCTTCTCCTCCTCCATCTCCTCTCTCCTCTCTACTGTCTGTCACCTGGCATAAATATGTTGATACATGACATATGAACAGATTAGGGATACAATGATCATAGAGTTTGATGGTACAGTTATTGCCTGAGCAAAAAAGGCTTTTATGTTTGATTATTAAATGTAATTTATTCCCAATTCCCAAAAATACGAATAAAATCACATCTAGAATCTGAGATTTTATTGTATTTTCACTGCAGATTTTCTTTGTGTTTTTTAAACAGCTGCTCTCTGAGGTGTTCTTCAGGTTGACTCTAGCCGTGGCCAGGACTAGCTGTTTATCCTTAAAGCGCAGCAGCTTGATCACAACTGCTCTCAACTCTTCCCTGTCGCCTCTGTACTTTCCATTCCTTTAAGCTCTCAATTTCCACAGAGGTCTCTATTTTCAGCTTTGTAGTGAACATCTCTTGCACTTTAGCCTCTGTTTCAGCCCAGGTTTCATCTTCTTTGTCAGGACCCAGACCATTTATCACAAGATTATTCTTCCTACATTGATTCTCTAGGTATTCCATTTGCTCACTATCACCCTTTGCAGCATAATCCAATTTCAGTTCATTCACTTGCTTGGTTAAGCCCTTAGACTCATTTTGCTGAGCATTTTGTTGTTTATTTAACTCACTAATATCACTCACAAATTCAGGTTCACCTTACGGTGTTGTAGTTCACTCAAAACTGAGTCCACTCTTTTGTTGGTTGAGTCCATGATCATTTGAGAAAAACTATGAAATGCAGTCTCCTGCCTCTTCAGCAGATCCTCATAGAAGTTCTTCTGCTGATCCACTAATTCCTTTAGCGTGTCTATTGTGACATACCCAGGATTATCAGGATCACCGTTTGAAACCGCTTTGTTTGGTCTTCTGTTGCCATTACCACCAGCCATGATGTAACAGCTCCAACTTCCCAAATCCTCACTCTTTTGAAATATAATACAGCAGACTTTCTTACCAAGATGTTACCAAGAAGTATGCCAGCTTTGGAGTAGGCAGAACCCAATCCCTCAGATATCTCCAGCTTTAGACACCATCCAATATGTATTAATCTATGGAAGCAGGTCTTTCCAATTCCACATGTGTCTTTCAAAATGTTTATAAATTTCTTGTCAGAAGTCAAAGAAACTGAAGCATTCCTTCACAACAAATGCAGTGTTAGGCTTCACTTGAAACTTAAGCTGACACTTGAAACTTAACCTGCAGCTTTAATTAGAGAATTATACTCCTTCACTCAAACAGAACAAACCAAACCAAAGACACATTATTTCATTGTTTTATTTTTAATTCACTCACATAAAATTGCAAAGACACAACTGAAGAGTTGTCAAGAACACATGAAAGATATGAGAGACGATGTTTAGACAGATGGTGAAAAGTGGAGGTTCTCTTCAATATCACACTTGAACATAAGGTTAGAAAAATTGTGAAAGTGTGATTTGATGTTCTTGCCTGCCCTAGCACCACACTTTGGAGACTTTCATCATCTCAAGGAGGATATAACCTATGCTGTTGTCACCACCAAACTGAAGATGATACAGATTTATTAAATCGATAAGCAGACCACTCCAGTTGGAAAGGTGCTCTTGGCAGATTCCAACAGCACATACTGTGATGTTAAAAGCCAAAAACTCTGTCTACCCACCTGGCAATACTACAAACAGACTTTCTAAATATATTTACCATTGAAGGAGCTGTGCAAAAGGTCAGTTTTCAGTGACCTTAAAGTGTTTCTGTGTGTATGCATGGGAAAAAGCTTATAAAATACCAGTGTAATGTGTGGAGAAGTGACATTTGTAGCTGGCACAGCACCAAAATCTGACTTCCATAATTCACATCATTCTGTGGTCGAACCTGAGCAGTACAGGGTGGGGAAGCAAAATTTACAATATTTTGAGGCAGGGATTGAAAGACAGTGTATGACCAATTTGTTTATTGAAAGTCATGAGAATTTATTTGCCACAAGAAAATGTACATAATAGAAAATGTTTTTATTCTATGTGTCCTCCTTCTTTCTCAATAACTGCCTTCACACACTTCCTGAAACTTGCGCAAGTGTTCCTCAAATATTCGGGTGACAACTTCTCCCATTCTTCTTTAATAGTATCTTCCAGACTTTCTCGTAATAGTTTTGTTCATAGTCATTCTCTTCTTTACATTATAAACAGTCTTTATGGACACTCCAACTATTTTTGAAATCTCCTTTGGTGTGACGAGTACATTCAGCAAATCACACACTCTTTGATGTTTGCTTTCCTGATTACTCATATGGGCAAAAGTTTCTGAAAAGGTATGGATAATAGTGTTAGGTATGATTATGGCATCAATATATGTTTGGTTTCAAAACAATTGACATAGTGTCTGCTGAGAAAAACAACTAAATGTTCATTGTAAATTTTGCTTCCCCACCCTGTAGATATATTTATTCTATATCCCCTTAAATTTTCTTAAATTCTAAAGACTTTCAAAGCTTTACTTTAAAAAAACAAAACAAAAAAAAAAACCACTATCCATTGCAAAGAACCTTCCACAGAAAATAAAATTAAAAACTGGTGTGTTGTCTGTCTGCTCTGACAAGACCTTCCTCTGTAATTCTGAATAAATGAATATGAGAAGAGAAAATTCTGCCTCTTCTTCCACATGCTCTCTGTTCTCAGCAGCACCTCCACCAATGCGTAACTGTCATTGTACTGCCAGGCAAAAATGTGTTGAGACATGCTTTTTTCTGCGTTAAATAATGGCGTAATCAGCAGTCATTCAACACCTCACGAACCTTCCACAAATATATACTTAACGCCATTCAAAACGCATGGTCCAAACGTGGTGTAATTTCCAGAAAATGATTTGCTCAGGTGCCTATTTTGTATATGTTGCTCACGAGATGAATAACACACTTAACAGTTTTATTTTTTTCATTCCCAATGCGCAATGTTGGCATTTGGACTAATCCCTTAGGACATTGAGTTGAATCTCTTGTACAGAGTCACGCTTGACTGGTAACTTTAAGTGTAGTCAATAGCCTATATAAAGGCAGCAAAGAAAACGCCAAAATATTTTTGCCAACTCAAAATGCCACCACTTAGGATACAACAGAGAGAACCTGCCATTGGCATGTTACAAGCAGGTCTTTGCCGTGGGGAAGTTGCTCGTCATCTGCGCTGTGTTCAAGTGCCAGATCGGTAAACGGATCGGATCGGATCCCTCAGAACAGGATCATGAAACTTCTCAGTTCCATGCGTCATCGCTGCACTGCTTGTTTGGAAGCCAGAGGTGGACGCACTCGAAATTGAATGACACTTTCAATTTCTGAGTACCTGCCTTCAGTGCTCTGAATAAACATGTTAAGTTGATCACAATTTGTCCACAATTTATTCTGTAATGACCAGTGCTTCCCTCTTTAATATGAAGGTAACCCCAAACCAATTAATTTAATATATCTCCAAATATACATATTATTCTGACCCGTGCATTTTTAATGGTGCTAAGTATATATGGAGGCACAAAAAAAACTGTGTCCACACCTTTCCAGCACTAATTTTGCACTGTGCCTGTTTCATAAATCTTGACAGCACCTTTTTAGTAGTGCCGCAAATTCATAGTAAATCCAGTACTTGATGTATCAAGGGCTAATATAATCTAAGATAATGTACAGTAATCACCAGATATACTGTAAAGAAGGAGTGACAAACATGCGGCCCGCGGGCCAGTTTCGGCCCACCAAAGGTTCCAGTCTTGGATGAATTTACAAAGTGAAAAAATTACACTGAAGATATTAACAGTCAAGGGTGTCAAACTCATTTTAGTTTAGGTTTCACATTCACACCAATTGCATAATAACCTATAAATAATGACTCAAAATTTTCTTCTTGGTTTAATGTGAAAAAAATAATATTACATTATGCTTCTGAATAATGACAACTCCAAATTTTTCTTTGTTTCAGTGCAAAAATGTTTTTAATTTAATTTAATTTTATTTTATTTTTTTAGCTTATTCCCACTTTTTTGGTTTGGACAGTTTGTAAATGTAAATATTTTCATAATTTAAAGGGGGGCGGGGGGGGTCCACAAACACAAAGAGAAAAATTTGTAGTTGTCATTATTTATAGGCTATTATGCTATTATTTTACTGGTCCAGCCCGCTTGAGATCAAATTGGTCTGTATCTGTCTCCTGGGAGAAAATGAGTTTGACACTCATTTTGTAAAGTGTAACAAACAGATAAATGCACCGAGTCAAACCATGTGCTTGGGTTGTTGTGAGCATGCATTATGGGATTAGAATAAGATATTCTGACCATAAAATAATGGTTTTAAACTTCTGTCATTACAGCATTACATTAGAGACAGGGAAGTTGGTCTGAACATTGATAATGAAATGCAGAGATGCTTATATATCAGAGATTAGAGACACCTTAATACTGCTATTAAAGTCACAATCATCCACCTACTTTAGATGTCTTCTCACCTTTTTAGCCCATTAACTTTACAGTTGCCAGCAGAATGACGTGTCTGAGTGTATCTCAACAGATATTGCACATTTTGCCACATATGTTAACAGTCCTGCACAACATTTAGACTTTTCTGTAAAGCCATGAACACACATTTAGATTCACTTATCTTTTTCTTGTGCCACATCTGCTGGACTGGCAGAGTTGTTTTTCCAGCTTACACTGAAAATGTCTTCAGTTGCACACCAAGCTGCCAACATGGGTTTATATGAGGCTTGTTTGTGTTGTGTTTTTGATGTGTGTAGGAGTTGTGCGCAAGTGCATCACATAACACAGCTCGACATACATTAGCATCTTTCCAGGAATGAAGAATGAACATGAATATTCTTGAGGACGGTTTGTGTGTGTGGTCATATACTGTACACATGCTGTCCTCGACACGTGCGTACATTGCCTGCTGTGTGTGCTTCTCTTTTGGTTTTGGGATGTCTGAGTCATCCGTACCAGTTGGTGTACCCACATGCCAGGCCGGCTCATTGCGAAGCACCCAGCACTCTCCCACACTGACGGCATTTCATTTAACACTATCAGAGCTCATAGCTTTGATTTATTCCACGCCTCTTCTGTTCTCCTCCAAAAGGCTTCTCCACTCTGACTTCACAGTGACCCCTCTGCAAACAGCTGCATGCCTAAATCACAGCCATTATACGTCAGCATCAAGTAGCGAGAGGTCAAGAGCTGGCATTAGATGGAAATGTTAAGGGAGGTCGTTATGTCTTCAGTCATCTGTCTGCAGCTTATGCGATAAACTTGCAGCAGTGATATAGACCTGTTTCTGGTGCTTTGAGCAATCCAGCTGGGTCTCCAGAGCAAGAACATGAGAACAACTCAGTTTCAGAGCAGTAAATAGTGAAAGAACTGACAAAGTTGGCCAACTTTTTCCACAATAGATGCTTTTCGCAAACAACAAAAAGCCAAATTCTCAGTTTTCACACAATGGATTCATTTCTGGTGGGAAGTGTAAGAAAAAAAACTGAAAGTGATGAAAAACAATCTGCTCTCCTTTTGGATTTAAAAAAGACATGCAAATAAATAGCTGATTCAAACGGGCATTTTGCATAATATCCTGATTTTATACAAGTGTGAGACAATTGATATGCCTCAGGGATATTTAGGTTGTTCATCCAAATACACAAACATCTTTTCTGTAGATTCCTAAATCGAAAATGCCTATGCTGCATCATAGCAAAAAGGAAGAATTATTCAGATCAAAAGCATTTGATTTTCTTTCCCTTTGTCCTTTGTTGATATCAGATATAAATTTTACATTGCTTTACTCCTGCTATTATCAGACTGTTAAGTCACGACAGTTATCACTTTTTAATGTGGATGCTTATAACATCATCAGGCCATTTGTGCTGGAATGATGCACATGGACAAAGCCAAGAAGAATAACCTTGGACATCTGCAACAATGAGAGCAGTCATATTATTATTTTTTTTAATTATTTATTTTACCATTATTTAACCAGGAAAACCTCATTGAGATTAAGAATCTCTTTTTCAAGAGTGTCCAGGCCAAGACGGGCAGCAGTACATTAAATAGTTACAGGCAGACTTCCATACATAAAATGAATACATAAAAAGCACATAGACAAGTCAAACCTTCCAAAGTCAACTCAAAAAGTGCTCATGAAATGTAGACAAAAGTGCATCAGGTAAAACAGCTGCAGCCAGATACAGTCTACTCTCGTTAAACCGCCCGCCGTTATACCGCCATTTTGGCTCACCGCCGACCAAAACCATTGCACAAAAATCCCCCATGCATTATTCCATTAGCTACCGCCATTTCCACCTATCGCCATCCGCCAGCCCAGTTCCATGCACAAACAACACTTATACCATTGATTTCCCGACCATTATACCACCAGTGTGATTGCCATCGAGTACACATAAATTTTAACAATGCACTGAAACAAACGCGCCAGACGCTGATCGCGACAAGCTACGAGTAGGTCTACGGAACGGCCACCGTTCATTTATCGCAGAACATTCAGTAGGTCAGGATGTCGGGAAGAGGACGTGGGATTAAGCCAAAGCCTCAAGATGATGGGGTGTCATTTCCCGACACGGTATAATAATGCTTAAAATGTTTCCCCACTTTAAATGATCCCTTACAACATAACAGAATCAAGATTTATTTAGAAACGCAATTAGAACGGGTTAACGGAGGCAGCATAGACATCATATAGTAAAGACATGCACATTATGGACACAACCCGTTGTAACGCCATTTTCGCTATACCGCCAATTTGGCTGTGAACGGAAGTTGGCGGTATAACGAGAGTAGACTGTATCTCCCTCTCTAAGTCACACAGCATCCTCTTAAAAGTGTCCAACAAAACCAGATCATTCAGTTTCATGTCTTTTTGTAGTTTATTCCAGGTGAATGGGGCTGCATACCTGAAGGCCTTTTTCCCCTGTTCAGTTCTAACTTTAGGAACAGACAACAAGAAAAGATCCTGAGAATGCAGATTACACTGGTCTACAATTTTTTTAGAAATGATTTGCTTCAGAGATTAAATATGCTAAATGTTATGTATTTTAATGAGATTAACTGGAAAATAAATGACAAAAGTGCCTGTTTGCTGATGTTTTCAAGGTATATGATTAAGTGTTATTACACATATATATTGGTTTATGTACATTTATATAATAGTTTTATAAATCTTCCACTAAATAGAACCTGTAAAGTGAATGTATTCTAATGTGCAGACAGTGTTTTGAAGTAGATCTTGTAGCTCTGAGACAAATATTCCTTTTGAGTCAAACCCATTCTCTGGTTAATTCTTGAATTTCACATTTTGACCCAAGGCTGTATCTTGGAAAGTTTAGCCAACCAGCATTTTTTACTTAATTTTTCTTTATCAGTGACTCTCATGTGGCAAAATTTCATTACTTTTATTCTGGAAGCATTTTCCTTGTAGACCAGTGTTATAAGAGTCTGTGGACTGATGTAGGTCTGAAGGTAGGATGGGAGCAGATGTAGAATAGACTTGTAAATTAAAATACGCCAATGATTCAGTCTGCGAGCCGACAAAGAAGACCATCCTACACGATCATAAAGCAGACAATGATGGGTAAGAGATTTAAAATTGCTGATGAACCTCAGAGCTCCATGATACACACTGTCCAGTGACTGTAAACTATGGGTGGAGGCATGCATGTACAAGACATCATCATAGTCCAACACAGACAGAAATGCAGCTGAAACCAGTCTCCTTCTTGATTCGAAAGACAGACATGATTTAATTCGAAAGAAGAAGCCAAGTTTTAGTTTTAGTTTTCTAACAAGCTGCTGAATGTGCGCAGAGAAAGAAAGGGAGCTGTCAATTAAAATGCCTAAATATTTATAGGTCGGGACAAGTTCTATCTTATAAAACGTCATTAAATTTTGTCTTGTAGTGGAAAATGTCTTTGATACTTTTATACGGTGGCCCTGAAGGGCAAACCACAACAACAAATTACAAAGCACACAAGAAAAAGAAAGGCACACAAGAAAAAAACACACAAGAAAAAGAAAATCACCCAAATAAGAAAAAAACACACACACAAGAAAAAGAAAATCAGCAGGTGGGAAGAACGCAAGTTTCTAATTAAATATGGCTACCACTGAGGAAATGATCAGGGATTATTTTGATGCAGGGCATGCTTATGCCAGTTTTTGTCAGGTAGCCATATTTAAATATAAATTTCTGGTTTTCCCACCTGTCAGAAAGACGATCCAGTCCGCATCCAGAACCTGGTCATGGTAGTTACTGTACCTACCTTTTCCAATAGGACCTTTTTCTTGTTTGTGTGATTTTCTTTTTCTTGTGTGTGTGTGTGTGTGTGTGTGTGTGTGTGTGTGTGTTTTCTTGTTTGCGTGATTTTCTTTTCCTTGTTTGTGTGATTTTCTTTTTCTTGTATGTTTTTTTTTTCTTGGTTGCGTAATTTTCTTTTTCTTTCGTGTGTGTGTTTTTGTCTTGTGTGCCTTTCTTTTTCTTGTGTGCTTTGCAATTTGTTTTGTGGTTTGCCCTTCAGGGCCACCGTACTCTGAACCTAATTCCTCTTCTCTAGCATATTTGTAACTCTGATTATGATTCAGTGAGGAGAGTTTAAGAAGTCCTCCAGTCTCAGACCATGTGTTTTCTTTAGGAAGATTGAGGGTTTACACATGACTCACTGGCTCTTCCATTTTTATCCCTGTTTTTACAAGTTTCCATTTGTTTTTTTCCCATCATGTTTTAATATTGCACACCTACCTACTACCTTCCTTTTTTTTTTCAGTACGTTTCATAGAATGTGACACAGATATTTGCATTTTGCTCGTAGCTTTGTGCCTCTAGTTTTGATGAAACCCTTTCCATTTTCAACATGAAGCCATGGTTGTGGATATGATAGGGTCTTGCAGACTGTGTACAGATTTCTACATAGTTGTGAATTTTGGCCATCCAACACTTTGTATGTCAAATTTTTAAACCCATATTTCACATGTTGTGTTGGTGATAAGTACTGATGCTATAGCTAGAGTCATTATTAAGTCAAAAATCATCAAATTTTCTACAACTCTAAAATTTTTCAAGTTCAGCAACTCGTGGGATATGCTACTGAAATAAAAGAACAAGTAAATGAACAAAAAATGTTGTAAGGTCATTGTAGGGTCATTCAAAACAAATCATTCACTCTAAATACTACAGTGCCCATGAGCCTAAGCTGCTCAAGGTGTAATCTATTCCTTCAGCTAAAAATATTTTGTCTAAAGATGCAATATTCTAATCTAAACATCTTGAAAAGGTGTCCAGATGCTGATCTATCTGAATGGAGTCCTATGGGAAAAGTGTCTTGGATCAGTAATTAAACAGCTATTTTTGTGAAAACTATTGGTTCCATAACATCCAGACGGCATCTGTGATGAGTTTATCCATAGATCAGCAAATTCTAACAACATCTCATAAGATGTTACAGAACATGTTAACTAACTGATCATTTTGTGAGATAAGTGACTGTTTGAGGTGTTGGGACAGTTGAAACCCATTTACAACAGCTCTACAGTCTGACATGAAACTGAAACATAAATGTGCTTTTTCATGTCTTTTCATCTATATATTTTCAGAATAAGTAAAAATAACCAAACTCCCAAAATTCTAATCTCTCCTATCACAGTTAAAAAAATCCATTGTGCTGAATCCCAAGACTGTCATGAATTTTAGTGATATCAGTGATTCAGTGATATTAGTGAACCGATATGATTGGCTCACAGTGATAGTAATCAAAGCTTAAGACAATTTGCTGTATGTTAGCTGCTATGTTTTTTTTAATACGATGTTCAAGATTGAAGTCTTTTGTCTTCAGTCTAAATATCACTGGCTTCATGTTGATGATACTAATGGCAAGAAAAACTGAAATTTGAAGCACTGTCATTATATGTTTGTTGCTGAAATGCATTCTGGGAGTTACTGTTTAACATTTCTTAATCTTTCACTGGACAACTGAGTGTTTGAGTTGACTTCAAATTCTGAGCCTGAAAAACAAAACCAAAGAAAAGCTAAAATTAGTCAAGTCCTCAAAATAGAAGTCTAAGTAAAAAAAAGTTTTTCAGTATGAAGTAACCTCATCAGAACCTATAAACTTGACAAATTGACAAATTCAACATAGTTAAAGAATAAAACATGCAAATGAGAAATGAAAAGTCTAACTCACTCATACTAAAGATTATGTAATTCTGTGGTTTGCCAGGTTGAAGAGGAAGAAGAAATGGGGTATGCTGAAGGAACTGCAGACGGTGAGTTCCAGACTGTGATTTGAGAGGATGGTGCCATTGATTTTAATTGATTCTCCCATTCAGTGTTTTCTGTCTTGCCTGAATTCTAATTCTTCCAAACACACACCTTCCTTCCTGAGCAGCTACAAATTCCTATCCCTCTCTTTTAGTATCAGTCAGCTCCATTCAGTATTTCATCACACACAGTTTCGATGCAGTAAATGCCACAAGTGTCATGCACCAGATATCTGAATGAACCCCTCCCTGCAATACTGTGTGTGTTTTCATCACTGTTACCCTGCATCAACAGCAATGACTGATTAATTGTGTAACAAAGAGGGAGGGGGAGTCATCTGTTGATTCACTATCATCTGTTAGACCTTTTGTTTATCTTGTCTGCTAGCTGTCACTGCGCTAATGCCGCTGTGTAGCAGCCAGGAGAGCTGTCTTGAATAAAGGAGGACAAGTCCTGGAGTTGGATGGGGGCACATTGCCCAGCATAACCTGTATGAGTCAAGTTTATTAAATAAATGCAGACTTAAATATGATATGCAAATAAGTAAATGCAATATACATATACATACATTTTGTATACAGGGATTGGGCGTTTTTGGGGTGGATGTGGTCACTGGTGAAATGTTTTCTATATCATCAGTGATTGTAGATGACTTGTATATAATAGTTTGATCCAAAAATACTTAGAAATTGACTCTGTTGAAAATTATAGTCTATAGCGTTTAGAATTTTGTTAAATTGTGAATAAATTAAATAATTTGTAGATTGCTTACATGAACATCATTTAGTATTCAGTGAGACTACTTAAAATGTTAGCAATAAATGTTTCTAGTCAGACTGTCAAATATTAATTTGATAATGCCCTCCACAATCTAGTGTTAGTTGGTCTTTGCTCTTTTTTAAGTGCATCCTTTCTCCCAAGTCGTCTCAGCCGCTTTTTCATGACCCCAGCGTTAATTTTCAATGTGCGGTATACCAGATAGAAGTTAATGCAACCTCTTAGACATCTTAAATTCATAACATGGATGACTCAGGAGATGTTAGTAAGTCACAAAACCAGAGGTGGTTACCAAAGGAGTGCACAATTGTAGTGTTTCATGCCATTTATTTTTGCGTTTCCACTTTGTCTTATTTAAGCTATTGCCCTGGTCAAACCATTGAAGTTGCTTTGTCTAGACATCTTGTAGACTACACTGTACACACTTAAATTCAGGTTAAGACCTTAAAAATTCTATGTAGAGAAGAAACCCATTAAGGAGGAAAAACCTCCTTTAAGGAAGAAAAAAAAGTTCAGTGTAGACAGCCATCTGCCTCGACCAGTTAGGATGAGTGGTTAGAGGAAAGGAACCCCCCCCCCCCCCCAAAAAAAAAAAAAAAAAAAAAAAAAGCAACAAGTAATACAGACGCTGTATGATACAGTCAAACACTGGGCAGGTTGGAGTTCAGAGCTACATCTTAGGAATTTACAGCTTCAGAGATTTAAATAAAGATGGAAGAGATGAAACACACCAAACTAAGGGAAGACACAATTTTAGTGTTGTATAATGTTGACATATACAGTATAATAGATGGAGAGAGTGGAGTGTTCTGTTTGGATTATAGGGGATAATTAGATCTTTGATGTAGTATGGAGCTTTATTGTTAGGGGCTTTGTATGCTAGCAAAGGATTTAATATTCATTTCTAGACAGTTAATGAAAAGAAGCATATATACAAGTTACATCAGTCCAGGCGGGAAGTGACAAATGCAAAAGCCGGTTTTTAGCTCACAGTATGATAGGCCAGGGGCTGTTGTGAAGGCGCTGTGTCCGGCAGCATCTTCATCATTGTTGTCTTCATTAGCAATTTCTTCAAATATCTTCTCTGACAAAACTATTGGTCGGATTCTTTTCAAATTTTACATGTAGCTTCCTGGGGACAATGTCTACAAAGTCTGTTCACAGTTTTTGAGGTATTTAGATTTTTAATTTTTGACTTTTTTTGTTTTTATTACTTTGGAATTCCCTTTACGTATATTGGGCCATATTTTGATGGTTTATAACATGGAAGAGGTTGGAGATATCAATATAGTTACTACTGAGCACTGATAGGAAGTCATATATGGACTTTTATTTAATTTGTGGAGTTGTCCTGCAGTGAAAGTACCACCCACTTCTATTGGGAGATTGATCTCCTGCTTCAAGACCACAGGACTCTACCTTAGCAGCAGAACCTGACAACCTCACAAATTCAAATTATTATTGATCCTTGATAGAACATGACGGTGAGGTACAGGGCTATTGGTCCTTTGTTTCTTTGTTGCTGTGCAACAAGATGTTCCTAATTTTAGCAAGGTTGCATAGATGAAAGAAGGCTGCCCCAGGAATGTATTTATTATGTGTATTAACCCAGAAAGGCCCAGCGCTACTTTTGTGTCAGTTCCTAAATGAAAATTTCTCTATATCTAAGCTTTCGTATGTGACTCATCACCATTTATTAAATTATCCTCTGTATTTTGTATTCTATCAGTATAAATCAGGTATTTTCCTATATTTAATTCACTGATCATGTATAGTTTCATAAAAGCTCAAATAATAGTTGAGGGTTATTATATCGAAAACAGAAAACTGCAGAAAAGTGACTTTTTCTGTAAAGCCTCAGTCACAAAGCTTCTTATGAACGAGGGGTTCGTATAAATCTCCCGGTTCATAGACGTTCATAGAGGGAGCAGTAGATTCTTACATCCGTATTACAAAGTTGGTACGGCTGCCATTTAAATTGCAAGAGCAACTTGAGGCCTCCGTGAAAAAATGACGTGATTTTGTGTCGTACGTAGACCGTACAGTTGTCACGTTCTTCATAAGGGTGCTTTGGAACCTTCGTACATCAGACCTACGGCCAATTCGTGAATTATTTTATTGTAAGGTAGCTGTGCAGCACCCCTATGTGCAACTCGCAACACTCTCAAGTTGATGGTAGGAAGATCTTACGCTTTTTCAGAATATTTAGATCAGTATATGAACAGTGGCTGTGTACTAAAAGTCCTGTGTCGTGATCATCACATTCAAGATGGCAATAATGCCCACAAGACTGAAACTTCTACAGCTGCAAGATGAAGAAAAGGAAAATCAAGTGGTTGTGGCCGCTGTTTTGATCTGACAGCAGCAGAAGAGGAGGGACATTATAAAGTGCTTAACATAAAAAAGCTTGATGTAGCTTAATGCCCCAGAGCAGTGATCAATCATCACCAAAGTTTGTATGGACATCTCTTATCATGTCCATTTTCACCTCTGGAAAAACCACAATGAAAACCCCAGAATTATGGATGCTGGCCACATTAAGCCTTTTCCTCTCCATAGGCGCAAAAAAAAACTTAACATAGTTTAATCTTAGAGTATTGTTTTTTCATTCATTCATTCATTCATTTTCTGAATCGCTTTATCCTCCAGAGGGTCACGGGGGTGCTAGAGCCAATCCCAGCCCTGGAGATGTCCACACATAATTTGGTGATGATTGATTGCTGATTTTAGACATTAAGCTACATTAAGCTTTTTTACATTAAGCATTTGAGAATGTCCCGAAGAAGATGCAGAGCAGACAGAGACGTTGGTGGGTGTCGCCATGGATACAGAGGTGGCACCTCTACAGACAGTATGAGACTCTGTGAGTCTAAGACCTGACTCATTACTACCCTCTTATTATTTTTCCGTAAGTAACAGAAAAATTAATAAGGTAGAAGTTAGAACTGAATGTTAAAAACACTAACCATCTGTCACTGAGTGCCTAACCCTAAATGTTCATCACACACATTCTCTCCATTGCTCTGATCCTGGTCACCCTGTGGACTCTGCATTATCTCCTTCCAGGTTTTGTGATGTTCCTTAATGTATATTTTTATGTTAATATAACACTTTCCCTTCTGCACCATGTATTTGAGTCAAGTCATTCGCTCCGTCTTG
Source organism: Sphaeramia orbicularis (assembly GCF_902148855.1). NCBI lineage: Eukaryota > Metazoa > Chordata > Actinopteri > Kurtiformes > Apogonidae > Sphaeramia > Sphaeramia orbicularis. The sequence continues at coordinate 9,033,671 of NC_043973.1, forward strand.
AACATTTGTATACGATACCCTCTAAGAACGCCACGAATGCTGCTCAAATGACGTCATTTACGTCTGTGAATGCCGTAAGGGGCCCCTAATAACAACGTAATGTGTTCTTGTGATCTACTTGCAGCCACCACAGGAACATGGGGTTGTGGAATGGCCTCCTGATCCACAAATGTCATGCATTGTTCTTAGGTTTTTCCTAAGGCATTTGTTAGGGTGCCCTACAAAAGGGTATTTTGTAGCGCATTCGTAGAAAATCTTAGACAAGATCATCCACCTGGCTATGAACTTAGGAACAGTCTATGAACTCTCCATTCTTACAAGGCCGCCTTGAGGAGGTTGTAGGAAATAGTTCATAAATCATTCACAAGGTGTTCGTAGCCGTTTTTAACGGCATTTGTGACTGAGCCTTAAAATATAGAATTAACTGAACATAAACCGTGCATTTCCATCCATTGTCATTTATCAAACTCCATGGGTCTTACTGGCGAATGAGTGTTGTAGTAGATGACAGTGTTTCCACGTTCACTACAGAGCCTCTGAACATTCAGATGGGTCATATCTGATGACCATGAAATGACGACAAACTGTATTTTACACCAATTATTTACATGTATCGATAGGATTAGTGGATCAGCAGGTATTAAACAGTTAATGCTTTTGCTCGGTAATGGATGTTTGGGTCTGTATGGGTTAACTGATAAGTCCTGGTCAAAGCAAAAGCGCAAAAATTATGATACTCAAAATATGACATCCTGACTGAGCCTCAACATGTAATAAGTTATGTAAAAGTTTGTCACCAGCTTAACAACATGAAAAAAAGTTTGGCTGTCAATAAGTCAAAACATGACTGAACTGAGGTGCTGCTCTGCAGCAAATGCTAACCTCTGATTTCTCCCTTCTGACAGGTTATTGTGCAGAACAGAAGAAACCAAAGGTCATCTTCATGATGGGTACGTGCAAGTGGTAAAACACTCACGCACACACACGTGCACACACGTACATATCTACACACTGATTCAGACTGGTAGAGCCTTCCTCATTAGAAGGAGCTGAAAAAACACACTTGCACTGGATAAATAATGAGCAGCTGCCGTCTGCTCAGCTGGCTGTGAGTGTAACTGCCCTCATTTGTACAAACACTCTTTTGCACTCACATAGAAGGATGAATTGTACCAGCTAGTGGATCAGCTGCTTAAAAAGAGCCAATGTCTGATGGCAACACTGATGAAATGCTGCATTTAGGCACATCGCTGGAGGGAAACTGTCAGATGTGTGTTCCCAGAGGGTTTCATTCATTTCAGACCACCGACGTAAAGTTTATGAAGTAATAAAGTTATACAGTCCAAGTTTTTGCGATGTGGAATGCATAAGTAAAACAGTTTTTATTAATATTTGAAAGCATTAGTGGACTGGAGAGAGTAAAAACAACACAAACATGCTAAAATATTGAACACTGTAGTCCTCACATGAATCAGTAAAATAAATGTCAAATTATGGATACACTGCACCTATACTGTATACTAGACTTGAAAAATCTGTCATTTTTACATATTTTACAGAACATCCAAACATTCTGTTGGTACTGCATCTCATATACTTGCATCTAGTTACAAAAATTATTTTCTTTAGTAATGCTAATAATCTAAGCTATTTCATCCAACAAGCATTTATGAGTGCTGCCACTAGATTGTCACTCATGATCAAAAATATTTCAGATAATGTCAAACTAGTACACAAAGTAGATCCACCTTATTTCTTTATCCATTCAGAGCATTTTTACCAAGCAAGCAGTATAAACTTCCATCTGATGTTCAAAACACTTGCTGCCTAATATATTCAACCCAGTGAAAGGTTCCATTGTAATGAAATAATTAATATTATTACCGCTTCCCTGTGGCTTACTGGTGTATGGTCATTACAAAGACTTTTGCACAGTACTATATAACATCATGGACAAGAGACAAAATGAAATGCAACAATAACAGTGAATATATCTCTGAATTTATTTATTGGGAATATTTGATATAATGTAAGTTCATATGCAAGTTCACAAGTATATATTGTTGGTTTAACTCAAGTTTATCAAAAAGAAAAAAAAAACAGTTGATTACGCAAATGTGTGCAATTACTATATTAAATGGCATAATTAAAAATAATGAGCTGCTATTCCAATATGTCATCTTGGAAAATGTTAATTACCTGAAGGCCATGATGAACCAGTAATCTTCAGGGTGAAAAAAGTCAACTTGTGTCTATAACTACAACAATCATACTGTATACATCTATGAAATTAACAATCAGTAGTAGTATTTTTTTGTGAAAGGTAGCAACATATGAGCAAAATGTGTAGATACAAGTGTTTAAGACAGATTCAGGTGTAGGAGATGAGTGAGATCAGTGTGTGATGGTTTGGTCTGTAATTAGTATGCAGTGGTAGAACAGACAGGCAGGGTGGCTTAGTCCGATAATTAAAGACAGGACAGGGAGATAAGACGGATCTTCACACCCAAAGTCTCGCTTCCAGAACACCTTGGTTTAAGTCCTGATAGGTGTCTTAAATTCTCCTCCCACTCCAATGCAAATGACTAATCCCGTCTGATCTCAATTAGCACCACTTTGTCTGAATATTTGACAAACACAACATTTTCTCAGCTGCAGCAGGTAATTGGAGGAAAAGGCCACCTGAATACATAATACCTGTCGCCTGGACTCGGAGCTGTCACCAGAGCAAATTTTATGCTACATAACGATAGGCAACACAGTCCTGAATCCATTATTTGCTTGTTAGCTTTTTGCAACACAAACTTTATTCCACATAGTTCAATTTCCACTCCTCTGTCAGAGAGTTGAGATGATAACAAGTCTCATTGTTATTTATTTATTTTAAATTTATTTCCTCACATGATAAAGAATTGCAGAAAGCACCATGTTGTCCTGCTGGGGCCACTCACTGCTGGATTTAATTATTATTTTCATTCTTTTATGTAACTGTCACCATCTTTCTATTATCTCTTGCTAACCTCTTACTGACAGCATTCCCTCAGGATGCTATTATCACTGTGCTGACATCTCACAGACTGGTACAAATATAAACAACTATAATTACGAGGACGGTTGCAGGGATAGATCCAACTGTTGTCTTTTGCTCATTGCTGTAAATCTTGTAAACAAGCTGTCATAGAAAAAAGTGTAGCTACTATACAATATACAATTGGACCAAAAAACAGAGTTTTGCATGCTTTTAAAATGCTCTGACATTCAGCAAAGGATTGTGTTGCTTTTGCAGGCACAACACTGGCACAAATGTGACGGAAACGTTGCTTGTAATTCTCTAAGCACCTACAAAAAGTGGAATTCATGGCAAACTGTGCTGCCTTTTATAAACATCCAGAATGAATGTATGATATAAATTAGGGGATTGCAATATGCACTGCAAAATCATGTTTAAGTCACAAAAGACCAGTGCAAATTATTACATGCAGTTTGACTGATATAGATGCCATCTGCAGAAAGATGGAGTAAACTGTTTAAAAACTCACCTCTGACTCACCGTCTTTCTCCGTTTCTCCAAATCATTAAGTTTGTGGCTTGAATCATATTGAATTAATGTTAAGCAATGTTAGGCATGAAGTCTCTGGTTAGATATCAGAGGGATGTGTTGAAGACTGCAGTGCACATATTGTTTGTAGACGTCATTTGACTTGTTTGTTGTTTTTGTATAGATGCTAGCACGTTGACCACTGGGGAAATACGGCTTCTAGATCTTCTGATATAGTTCATTCCTTTTCTTTCTTGGTAAATTCCACCGGCATTTTCAGTTGAATAACCTCTCAGCTGGCATGTCTGTTTCTGTACATGAAATTTGACACCATGGCAATGTGGCCCTATGGTTTATCTGTTGCTAGGTAACCCAGTTCAGTGATGATTCCATGATTATGGGCAAGGCTATTGTATTCCAGAATTACTAATATTTCCCAAAATATTGGTCCTATCAACTTGCCATTTTCGCTTGTTTTTTCCTTGACCAAAAACACATAAGTATGCCAAACTGCAGTAGTCAGCTGTTTTCAGATTTTGTGTGATGCTCGAGACACACACACAAACCGAGTCCACTTCCCTTTTTTAATATAGATTTTTATATTTACCTTTATACTGTTATTTTTATTGTTGTTATTTCTATATAGATATTTTTTCAGATGTGTCCTTTCTACATATTTTCTATTTTTTCTACCTATTCAAATAATCATTTAATTGAATCAAAGAAAATGATCAATAGATGAACAGTTTATAGCTGCAGCTTTAATCAGAGTGTAACAGCTGCAGAATACAACATTAATAACAGTTACTGACTGATCTGTGGTTAATGAAGTTACAACTGCTGCACCATGCATAAATACATAGTCTCTTTTGGAGTTCAGAGATGCTGTGAGACACATCCAGCTGTGACAGAAGAAGAAAAGGCCCATAGGAATGTATCTGCTAAATCCCACATATGTTCAGTAAATGACATGACATTAATCAAATCAAGACCTGCCGAATTACACCTACTGGAGCCTATTTGATGGACATTTCAGTAGATTTTATTCTAGAGGTGAAATACCTGAGAGCAGTGTTTTTCAACCTTGGAGTTGGGACCCCACGTGGGGTCACCTGAAATTCAGATGGGGTCACCTGAAATTTTTCTAGTAATTGATTAAAAAAAAAAAATTACTAATAAAAAATATATGGTGAGTTGAAAAGACATGACAAACTCTGAAGCTGAAACTGAAGCACATATCCTGACCAAGGAAAATAAAATTCCCACTTTGTGCAGTAATCTACACCTGGCCTTTCTGCCTCTGTCCATGATAATATACATTATATAGACTAAATGTTGTCTAAAATTAACATTTATTTGCAACATAGTATAGCAAGCTATTACATAATCAAAAACAAATAAATTTTAGCAAACAAAAGTCTCTGTTTTGAATGTCTGGGGTCACCAGAAATTTGTGATGTAAAAATGGGGTCACGAGCCAAAAAAGGTTGGGAACCACTGCTTTAGAAGCATGACAGCTGGTTTGATTGTGGAGAGATCTGAGCCCTCTCAGTATAGCTCTGAGTGCGTCTCAGATATTAAAGACACAGAATCTGAGGGCCATTTGCTGTTTTCATCAGGGACCAATTCATGGCTGAAATGTGGAGAAACACCCAAAACACTAGCTAAAAACTCCAACTCAAAACAAGGATAAAATGCACTCAGTTGCAAAAATAAGCACATGTGACATCTTTTGCATTGTTTTTGTTTTGTTACTGGTTGTCTGACATTTGTGGCTTGTTGGGTCTTTTTTGTCTTTTTCATTACATGTTTAATACTGTTGTTGTCTCCACTTTTTTTTTTTTTTTTTTTACCAGTAATCAGAAGTCTGACGTCAATCTTGACAGATATAATTATTTATTATGACCGATATGGACTAATAGGATTTTTAGGATCATCATAACATATTTGTCTCCAAGCTCTATGTACAACACATACACATAACCCAACTGTATTAAGACAGAGGCTGTATATAGCACAGAAAATGAGCTATGCCATGATTCATACTGTTATCTGGACATGAAATTACCTATACTGGGATGTGGTATTTTGGTTACATTGCCTCTACCTGCTAATCTGACTCGTGTTGGTATAACTTCTTTGAACCTGCTCTTTTCTGCCACATCAGCCGTCATGCTGACACGGGCTCAACACAGGATGATGACTCTTTACTTTTACATAAAATACATGTCAACCCTGTCTCTCTGCTGAAACTGCTGCTTCAGGGGAGACACAGGTTATCTGTCAGACTCAGCTCTCTTATCAGGTGAGAAGGGATTCACAGTCGCTTCTTTACTCATCTAACACTGGTCTGAAATGAGCAGATGTGAGGGAGAATCTGATGCACTGTATGTATTTTAGAGGACGGGAAATGATGATTTTAGGGCGCAAATGAATCAGGATCAGATGAAAGCACCATAATAATAGATCACTGAGACAGCAAACTGTATGTCATTGAGTAGATGATTATGAAAATACCTGGAAAACTGCTTCATGGCAGTCAGGCCACAAAAATTAAAAGCCATTTAGATGAAAGAGGAAGAAAGACTGAGCTTTTCTTATTTATCTTTTACATTACACGATTGTTGTATAACTATTGTCATTACATTTCATTTTTTGTTTCTAACAGTGCCTCAGTTAACAAGGTTTAAGCTGAAAGTTTTAGGTTATTTTTTGTGAAAAAGTCAGGCAGAAGTTCAGGCTCTGTTCTGCAGCAGTGTTGAAGAAAAAGCTGTGATGATGCCTGAGGGAAATGCTAACACGAGGCTTCACTAGTGTCTTTGCTTTCAGTGTTTTTTTTTTCCCTCTGTTCTCTTCTTTTCTTTTTCATGTTCGCATCCCATTGCTCTTACTTACTTCTCATTTCTGTTTTCTGTTTTCCATGCATAACATTTTTGCCTTTTAATTAGGCCTGTATTTCCATATCAAGAATAAAATTAAATAATTAAATTTTAATAGCAGCTTCGCATTTGGTGGCAATCAAATTTTTATACAAGATATGTCGGATGGAATTGCAAACATCAGTCAACGGCTTTCTTTTTTTTCCTTCAAGGAAAGATTTGATTCAAGCTGCAAGTAGCATTGGTCAGTACCTCGCACTCTGGCCAGATTCCACCTCCCGTTACCATCGACACCTCAGCTCCACTCACACCTCTTCATCCTGGCTCCAACCCTGACCCTTTCATCCTTCCAGAACACCAGCCCCCTATGGCGTCAAGATGAAGCCAGATAACATTGTAAACAAATGTGAAGTATTGTAAACATACATGAAGTATTGTAAATGTATGTGAAGTATTATAAGCACAAGTGAAGTTTTGCAAACCAAAAATCTACATTTCTTTTTAACAATACGCCTACAAAACATATTTTGCTCCTACAAACCCATTTTTTCCATTTACAAAACACTTTCTGCATTTACAAAACTTTTCTGTGGTTAAAAAACATTCTGGCTATTTTTTTTACATGGGGGCATGGTTACATGAGAGGCGTGTCCAGACAGGAAGCAATATTAGTGGTGATGGACAGACATTGCCTCATTCACTACAATGGAGCAATTGCGAAGTACCATCATAATGTGTCTACTTCACCTTAAATCACGCTACTTATTATTATCTGGCCGTGTGAAGTTGGTTCCCTTCTCAAAACCAGTTCCGAGATCCATAAGCGGAACCACTTTCATTTATAGAACTCTGAACCAAGCTGTGCTCCAAGTTCCAAGCCCTGGCTCACAGCTGGCCACAGCCATGGTGGTGCACCAGACACAGAGCCCAGCCGAGCGCACAGTAGTGCCCATTTAACCCAAACAGACCTCGGATCCAGTTTCCAGTAAAGCTCTCCATCAGCTAAACGTAACTGGGACTCACGGCTTTGAGCCGGCAGCACCGTGCATGTGAGTCCCAGTTACGTTCGGAACTGGTTTTGAGAACGGAACCAACTTCACTCTGCCGGATAATAATAAGTAGGTTTATTTAAGGTGAAATAAATATATTATGGTGGTACTTCGCAATCGCTCCATTGTAGTGAATAACGCGATATCTGTCCATCACCACTAATATTGCTTCCTGTCTGGACCAGGTCTGGACATGCCTCTCATCTAACCATGCCCCCACGTAAAAAAGAGGCCACAATGTTTTGTAACTGCAGAAAAGGTTTGTAACTGTGGAAATGTTTTGTGACAGCAGAAAAGTTTTGTAAATGCAGACAAAGTTTTGTAAATGCAGAAAACGTTTTGTAAAGGCAAAAAACTGGTTTGTAGGAGCAAAACAAGATTTGTAGGTGCATTTTTAAAAATAAATATATATTTTTGGTTCATAAAACTTCACTTACACTTACAATACTTCATGTACATTTACAATGTTGTCTGGCCTCATCTTGATGCCATAACTTTTGCAAAATCTGCTGCCCAAACTTACCTTCACGTAAACCTGTACACCTGCTCTGAGCAGCTTCTCCTCCGTGTGTCTGCCCAGTTTTCACACACACACGGTGAATGCAAACTTACACTGCTGATTGGCATGTGCCGTGTAACCAATCAGATGGTGCCGTGTGAGGGACAAAGCTTACGGCACCACAGAGCAGAGCTGAGACAGCCGGCTACCTCAGAAACCACCTCTCATGGAAACTGCTATTAATCCTTAACCGTACATCCTATCTCAAAAATTCTTCCACATGAGGCTTGTGGAGAGTCTTGTGAACGTATTGTCATGGAAGTTTCTAGCACTCTGGACACCATTTTGAAACAAGAACATAAACACTCACTGAATTGGGGTTAAAGCAAATATATTGTTACTTGTAAGAATATTGAGACAACAGACCACAATCGTCCAAAGCCTTGCCCCCTGCTATCTGACCAACAGAAGAATTCTCAAAACTTATATAAGTTTAGTCTTTTCCATGTTAGGTTTACTAAGAATTGATTGGTTAGGTCTTCAACTCCACCTATATAAACATTTTACCTTAAACAGTAAAAAGGGTCACATGGTCAGTGAAGTCAGTAGTGTTTCCTTAAAGAGAAGGTAAACAGTAAGTCTCTGACTCATCAATTGGTAGACAGTGAAGGAAACAACAAGCTTGTGAATAGTCTTTGAAAGAAAAGTTTTTCCAACATTTTGATTCATAAATTGTTGCTGAAATCCCAGAAATGTGAGTTATGAAGAGTTGTTTCTAGATTTTCTAATACATAATTCCAGCCAAGGATTTCAGCCAATCAGCTGTCAGCATTCTGTTAACCACTGCTCAGTGCAGCAATATAGAAGTCTGTTGAGAAAACCATGACTTTTAAATCAATTTGGCTTGGGTTTGCACAGTTTTGGTGACAAAGCACACCAAGTAATATGTTTTTGATGAGAAATTTGTGCTCTTTCGATCGGCGTAATTTTTAAAAATTTGGAACAAAGCGTTTGGGCTGTAGAGTCCCCTGTTGGCACTGTCCAGACTTTCTTCTGCATTTCTTCATTCATTGGTGTTAGAAGACAAAGAAAGGGTCACATCGGCTTGGCAACTTTCAGGGTTTCTACAAAAAAAAAAAAAAAAAAACGACAGTTATTACAAAGTTGCGCAGTCATTTTTTGGACAAAGGTTTACTCTATCTTTTAATGCTATTTATGTCCCTTTCCCATTGCATGGTACCAGCTTGACTCAACTCGACTCGCTTTGGTACAGTGCCGTCGCTTTTCCACTACAATTGGTATCACCTCGGCACAAATGAGATGGGTGTGGTCAGCGGAGTCGAAACTGTCATGACGCCACTTTTAGGTGACATAAGTCTCACTTGGTATTGTAAACGATAACAACAATAGATAACATCGAGGTGATGCTGTACTTGCTGCTCAGTCTGTGGCTTTTTGTCACAGAAAAGGTAAAATGAGAGAGCCAGAAATGGATACAAGCGGTGAGACAAAACAGGCTTGAAAAGCAAAGGAGAGTTATGAAAGCCATACAGAAGTATGAAGCTGAAGACCAGCGGATAAGAGCTGCTAAGAGATGATGTCTGATGGTAAGCTAATGCCTTATATAGAATAGATGTCACATTGAACGGTGCAGTCTATGCGAACCGAGCCACAAGTAAAATGATGGAGAAAAGCGTTTTTCGTCAGTATAGGCTATCTGAAGATCTTCTCTGCTATCACTCTTATGTGTATGGTGTTTGCATCAGATGCTCACACCTTGTTGCACGTATCATGACACTCCCTCTGACCATTCTGTGACCCGCAGTGAGATTTCAGTGCTGACTCAGATAGATACTTGCCGGAGGAGTTACCAAAAAAGTACAGGTACCAGGTACAATCCCCAGTGGAAAATTGTGAAAATCGTGTAGAGTCAAGACAAGCCAAGTCATGCTGGAAAGGTGCAGTGGAAAAGGGGCATTAGAAGCCAGTACAAAAACCACCCTGAGACAAGATGTTTTTTTAAAGAATGGAAGGCACCTAAGGGATTAATTTTAATATTGCATCAAATTTTTTGCCAGATGTGACATACATGCCAAATTTGGTGAGTTTTTGATCATGTTGAAGAGGTCAAATTCATGTTTTAAGTGGCACCGGTATAATAAAAAACAAACAAAATACAATAGGGGCCTTGCCTTTCAGGCCCTGCAGCCTCGGTCCCTAGCTAATGCTGAAAAGATAAGTTAATTAACTAGACATTTGCACATTTCCATAAGGAAATGTTATCTGTGTGCTTGCCTCTTGCTGGATTTGTGGACTTGTGGCTAAGTGTGAAGTAAAAGCAAGAAAAAGTACCAAAGAAGGACTTTTTATAAGTAAAGTAATAAATATATTTGAAAGAAAGTTATGTTGTCCTGCACTGTATTTGTATGTACAAGTTATTTCTTACAAAAATGTTTGCTATAACTGTGCAACAGTAACACAGGAAAGAAAAAAATATGGATCAGCTGAATTATTGACTGTTTTTCAAAACCTAAATTTACAAATCACATAAGATTAACAGCAGAATTTGTAATTTGCATGAACAATTTTGAAAAGATTAATGTAATGTTACATTTCTCCCAAACACACGCACGCACGCACGCACACACACACACACACACACACACACATACAAACACAACTCATGGACGGATGTTGCAAATTGGGAAAGCAACAAAACAAACTTGAGCAAAAACCATGAAAAGAGGTAAAACCAATAAAGGGCCCTTTTAGGGGTTCTAAAAGGAGACTGAAAATGCAATTTACAATCATCCACTGAGTCTATCACAGAGATATATAAAACAAAAAGATGGGTTTTAAACAGTATTTAAAATGGGAGTCAGTGGTCAGGATGGGGGTTGGGGCAAATTGAAGTGGGTGGGACAATCTCCTTTTAAAGACTTCAGCTGACCAATTACAGCCAGGTGAGGAGAAACATGGCAGATGCACCTGATAACCGCTAACGACCTGTGGACAAGATCCAACCAAGAATGAAAACAACTGTGGTATCTGTGTCTGGAACAAATGACACTGTCAAGATAGATGTCACTGATCCCATATATATAAAAATAGAAATAGTTGACAGTATGCCTATCTCTTGTCCACCCCTCTACTATGTGTTGTTGTGGAATTTTCTCAAAAAGACAAAACACACAGTCAATGAAAACCTGTTTATAGACATTCCTCCTTATGGAGGAGTCATGGGTGTCCATGTTAAATTCACTAAGAAACCACCGCTTAAAAAAACACTGCTGTCAATCCATAACCATACATCCTACCTCAAAAATTCTTGCAGGTTAGACTTGTGGTGAGTTTTGTCAACATATTGATGTAAAACATGTGGGGAAAACAGTCTGAAGAGAATTAGCAGTGATTGTGGAAACGTGGAGTTTGTCAAACATGTTAGTGACAGACATTTAACATGGGAGCGAATGAGAGAAAAATCAGCCCTCTGTGTGCTTAGAGGCCTGTAAATCAAAAACAAAATGTTTTATGGTTAACATGTTGATTAGTCTTGAAAGAAAAGAGTTTTTCCAACATTTTGATGTATAATTTGTTGCTTACATCCCACAAATGTGACAGTTATAAAGATTTGTTTCTAGAGTTTCTAACATGGCTCTTAATGGAGGAAATGTGGGTGTCTGTGTTAAATTCACTGAGAAACTACCTCTCAAACAAACTGCTGTCAATCCATAACATCCTATCTCAAAAATTCTTGAAGGTGAGGCTTGTGGTGAATCTTCTGAACGTATCGATCTAACAAAAAAAAACAAAAAAAAAAAGTGGAAATAACAGTCAGAACTGTATAAGCAGTGATTGTGGAAAGTGGAGTTATTCAAACATGTTAGTGACAAATTTAACATTGGAGAGAATGAGAGAAATCGGCACTGTGTGCTTAGAGGCCTGTGTATCAAAAATGAAATGTTTTAATATTAACATGTGAATAGTCTTTGAAAGAAAAGAGTTTTTCCAACATTTTGATGTATAAATTGTCGCAGAAATCCCAGAAATGTGAGGTCAATGAAGAGTTATTTCTAGATTTTCTAACATAAACCCAACCCTTTCCCCCTGCTCCACAAATCAGACTGGGGATGATTTCAGCCCATCAGCTGTCAGCATCCTGTTCCCCATGTATGTGAATGGGGTTTGGTGTATCGCGTTCTTGTGTGAAAACCGTTCGTGATATTGTTACGACATGTCACATATATAACCTTTGGACTGGGCTGCACATTTATCGTATTACGAAATAATTTTAGAATCAATCGTGTGGGAATGGTAGCCACTTGAAAATGGCCCAAGTCATTTTGCATGGACAAATTTGGCCGTTTTTTCACAACTTTAATGAAATCCGTGCATCAGAATGTCAATCTGAATAATAGCACATCTTTCAAGATCAGGGTGCACATTTTTGCATTAATAGAATGGGTCTATTTCCAATGCTCTGGGCCGCTTTTTTTTTTTTTTCAAAGTTTTGTAAAAGTCATAATAATAAGTCATAATAAATACGACGATCAATAGTCCCCTGTGCCTTGCATTGCATGCAAGCACACAGGGAATTATTTTAACTTCATTTAAAGTACATGGATTCCGACTCTCTGGAGGAACTGGCTGGTTATGAAATGTTTCTTTGGTCTTTGACCAAACCACAGAAACAGTGTGACATGATTAAATAAACCTGTCCAAGAAGCACAGTTTTTTTTCCAAGTAATGTATTGTGATAAAGAATGTTTTCATTCGTGACTCTATTTGTCCAACACAGAATGAGTGATGTCCTTGTTGAAAGGACATTTTGTGTTTTGCTTTTAGGTTTTGTTTTGGTACATTCTGTGCCCTGAAAGAATTTTTTTACCAGTGACCATTGCCAACATCTAATATTGATGTGGATATCTGAAGGATCTCAAATAGTGGAGGCGAAAAGTTAGTTTGTGCTGCTGCCCATTTGTCACTTTGGCTGATTTATTTCTTCCATAAAAGTGTGTGCGACAGATGCTCAAGAAAATAGTATAATGTAGCACATGGGATTCAGAGATTAAATTACTAAAAAGATTTCTTTCTATATGTTCCCCTGTGCTCTTCGCCTTTTTCCATGTCTCTCATCTTTCTCTCTCCATGTGTCTCTGATGTCTGATGTTCTCCATCTGTCACTTTGGCACCTATCGAGAAAAACACTGTGACAGAAGTGTTCATGCATGCTTTGGATGGTTTAAGCTGTGCAAATTTAAAGCTCCACATACCTGAGCAGTAGAAGGAACATTAGGAGCAGATGAACAGAGTGTAGGTGTCTGCCAGTGCCTAATTTCTGCTTCAGTTTGCAAATAGGGATGCAACCTTACATATCAGAACCTGACCTATTAATGAACAATTAAAAACAAACAACACAGGGCCCCATCAGCATACAGAAGACATACATGAGCATCAAAGCATGCACTTTAATGTTGTGCATTTCCATATTTGCAAAGTCTGATCATCTATTAATTACAGGAAATAAAGGTAAACTGCCTTCATATTTTGCAAATTAAACTAGAAGAATTAGATGCTGTCAAGACCTTGAGGCCACGCATTTTATAATTTACAGATGTAATTTGAGGTTAGTGTGTATACAATGCTATTCAGAAGTCCTAGGCCACCTATATTCATGTTTTTATACAGTTGTAATGAGTATATCCATTTGTCAGTCTCTTTATTAACATTCAACAACAACAACAAAAAAGAGGGGAATATTGTGCACAGTATTTAAAACTCACAAAAAATAAATCATTTGATTTGTGCATGTCAATATTTAGTGTGATCTCTGTTTCCATGAAAAAAGTAGTATTGGACATATGATAAAATAAACCTGATGTAAAACACAAGAATATTAGTTCAGCTTTAATGCTGTTCTATATTTCAGTTTTATCTGAAAAAAACTGAGAAATGTGCACATATGTTATAATATACATTTAGTAAATGTATAAGTACAACCTCACAGTATGAGTGCACCATTGTATGAGTAATTTCCTTTATGAACCGTGGCTTGTGAGTGTTTTTATCTTGAAATACAAGTGGAAATCCACAGTATGAGCGAGCTTTATATTAGCTTCCACTACTAAGCACTGAGCTCGCACATGCTCTCGACAAAAGGAACAACCTCTAAATAAGTTAATAAAACCAGTTTATTTCTTTTGCATTCTCTTGTATTTTGTTTTTATACATGTTATTTTCTTTTTAACTGCACTTGTTCTGTTTTAAAACCCTTTAAAAAATTATTTTTGGGTGGTTTTGGCAGGCTGTAATGGATTAATTATATGTCAGTTAATTTCAACAGGGAAAACTGGTTAGTAAAACAAGTGAATCGCATAATGAGCTTGGTCAGGGAAGGAATTAAACTCGTGTGGTTCTACTGTTATACTCTCGCTAACCTACCTACTTGTGGCTAAAACTTTTGCACAGTATGATATATTTATGTAGTATTTTAACATAAATCCATAAACTTATTTTGATGTGTATTTGTCTGTCAAGAAAAAATGAGAAACCCATTCTCCAGAATAAAATGTTACAACTGTATATTTCTTCAAATCATTAACATGTGTTAACTCAACATTTCTAATGTTTCATATCAACATTTCTAGATGCATATATGTATCAATGTTGTAGTTGTGTCACGTATTGTTTCAACTGCTCATGGTGTTTTTCAGTGGTGTTTCTTTTCATATTTAACTATTGTCATTGTTATTTTTATAGGTTTGTACAGTAGCAGCATACAGTTGTACTTCAGAAAAAATAGAAGGGTTTGGTTTACTACAGCTAATGTCTGCAAAGATGGGATAACAACTCTCAATATTTTAAGTAATATTAGGCCAAACCACAATCATTAACCAACTCTAATTTAAGTCTCTTTAGTGCTTTTTCTGCTTAATAGTAAAAACTGATAACAGTTAGGATGTAAACTCTTGTCTCTGTGGAGGAAAAGTAAAAGAAAAAGGTCTAATTCCATTGATTAAATTAGATAATGTTGAGAGATTACATGTATTTGTGGAAACATGCGATTTATTTACTAGTTCCAGAAAAATCCAATTAATTGTTTGATTTATATCTGACATAAACATGCATCACAGTAAGTTTGCATTAGCCAAATGCATGCACATTAGTTTCACTTGAAACCATATGATCCAATTGGATGAAAATTCTCCTTGCAATTAAAACCAAAATTTCAATGTAAATTTTGATATTAATGTGTATTAACGTCTATGTGTATAAGTGTTATGTCAGTCAGTGTAATAAAAAAGAAATGACAAAAGATGTAACTAAATCAGGCATGCACAGTTTATACAGGTTATAATTTGACCTGACTAACTAGGATTACTAACAATCCTCTGTGGGCCTTCGCTTCAGCTTTGACAGGTCATTATTTTATATTAGGCAGAGGTGTCAAAGTGCTGAAGAATACTCCATGGAATGGGCATAAGCTGTGCAGGATGTTAAAATAGTCAAATAAGGAAATTCAGTGAATGTGGTGAATGCCTAACACATACTTCCAGAAACCATATGCGCCACTCATATCTGTCCATGTTCTCTGAGGAGATGGAGATGAGGGTGTTTATTTATTTATTTATTTATTTATTTATTTTTTCAGTTCTGAGGGCAGTGACACTCTGACTCAAGGAGAATGCTGATGACTCAAAGAAGCTCACCCTGTGTTTTATTACTGGGCTCTAGGCTGGTTATTATAAAGCCACATCCCCCTGACGCATCACACTACTTCATGGATGTGTAATACAGTTATAATATGCAATAAAACCCCCTACATCTAACAGACAGTGTGGAAATATTATCTGTTGAGTGAAATTTACTTTTTTAAAAACACAAAACACAGGGCATGAGGTTGTTTTTCAGTTTCTGGTAAGGTATAAAATACAAACAATACATACATGTGGGAAAAAAAGTGCATGTTACCTTTGAGTGTCTACATGCTTTTGTACAAATAGTGAATGACAGTCAGATTATTATTGGATATTTAGAATGATAGGCTATACAGAGCAGAAAATCATTTATATTACAGATGCTGTTAGAGTTACAAGTGTGCCTCTTTTACTCATTTCCTTATTTAATAAAAACACTATATCATAAGAGTCCTCACAAGTGTAGCAGTGCCAAGATGTGTGTGTGTGTGTGTGTGTGGTTTGTGGTGTTAAATGAAAGCAGCCGGGCAAGTAGATTCAGTTAGAACAGGGAAGATGATAATCATCTGTGATACCCTTGCTCTGAGCCCCTAGCAACAAACCAAACCTGTGATATGCATGGACATGACCATGAGCACACACACAAACGCACCTTCCAATCTCCCACGTCACCTTTTACCTCACAAATGCTCACACATAAATACCCACTCACAAATAGCACTGCGAGGACACCTGTTGATTTAATGCAGTAGCTTTAGACTAAAAATAATAATCTTATGACCAAGTTTTACAAAAATAATATTGCATTTTATTATTACTTTTCATCGATTCTGTTATCTCTTTTTTTTTTTTATAGAATTTCCATCTTTTACATGGTTTTGTTTTTGTTTTTATTTTATTTTTGTCACATCTTTTATGATGCTTTTGTGTTGTTGCATCTTTTACACTGTTATTTCAGCCCAGTGTGATCTCAAGTGGGTTGGACTAGTAAAATAACAGCATAATAGCTTATAAATGACCACGCCAAATTTTCTCTTTGTATTAGTGTAGAAAAAATAAAATTACATGAAAATGTTTACATGGATAAACTTTCCTTTTACTAAATATTAGACCTGTTATTAAATGGATTGTGTATTTGTAGATCTACTGTGAGCTGTAAGGTGTAATGTACATGTGTACATGATAAATTGAGACATAATATTGTTAAAATTGCACTAATTTTTTATAAGATTTTTCAGGTAGTTCATGTTATTTAGATTTTGAAGGAAACGTCATAGATGTAAACATTTTCATAACGTAATTTTACTTTTTTCACTGTTATTATTTCACTAGTTCAGCCCACATGAGATCAAATTGGGCTGAAGTAAAATTAGTTTGGCACTCCTGCCCTATATTATTTACACAATTCGATGGATACTGTGTATTTAGGTTACCACAGACTTTAAAATAAGTCATTATTTCAAGTTCCTTTTTATGGTGAGCTGCATTTTACCGCCTTCAGGAAGCAATGCTCCCATAAGAGACTGTGGAAACTGATGTAAAGTAATTCTCAGACCGCACACAAACCACTATTTCCTTTCATCCCCCTCTTCCATGCTCATCTGTCACATCTCAATTTCCTGCTTGTCATTCTCACCTCACTTTGTATTCTGTTTCAGTGATCACTTGTCTGTGAGGATATAGACTGATCTCCAGGTGTGTGTGTGCGTGTGTGTGTGTGCGTGTGTGTGTGTGTGTGTGTGTTGTTGTTGTTCACAGGTGGTCCAGGCTCAGGAAAGACTCTCCAATGTGAGCGGATGGAGGAGAGATTTGGTCTGCGTCGCGTCACCCTGGGTGATCTGCTTTGTAATGAGCTGCAGTCTCACAGTGATAGGGGGCGCCACCTTCGGGACATCCTGGAGAGAGGAGAGCAGCTACCCGAGGTCAGTACAACCTCATATACCACCTAATAAGAAGTACATAATGCTGAAGAATAATATTAACAGATACTGTGAAAAAATTTTATTGTTTTACTTTGCTTTCACTTGTTTTATATTAGACGTGTTAATTACTGTCATTTGGGAGGTGGCGTACAGTGGGCGTATCACAGCTTTTTGGATGAAAACAGGTGTCCGCTATTGGAAGAAGCTCAATTTAAGCAGAATCTGTTAGCCGAAGACACAATAGATTGCAGATGAAGCTGAAAGCTCTTGAAACTGTGGGTGAAAATGTTCTATGGTAAAATGCTATACATGCAAACACTTAGTATTTATTCCCCTTACTGGCTACTTGAGGCACATTTTAGCATTTAAAGTAAAAAGTATTTAATGACAGCAAAGGAAAAGGGAACCGAAGTAACCAAATTACAAGCCATAAAACTAAAACAGTGAGCAAAGAGATGTCTTAAAGCTCTGCAGATGTAGAGTCTGAAGAGCCAGGTAGTGATATTATGATGATTTTCTATTACTTTTATTTTTATTTTATTTTAATTTTAATTAAAGTTGTTATTCAGATTAGAAAAGAAAAAGTGACACCAAGGAAATATATTAAGAACCGTGTAATATGGAGAAGGTCTTCGATGTCAGAACACCACCCACACAACTCAACTGAAAACCTAGAGGAATGAGCACTGAATAGTAAATGAAGTCGACAGAATAATATTTTCTAAAAATGCCAAAAGACACATCCTTCCACAATGTCACTCACAGAACATGACAACTCTCAGGCTGAGAAAGCACTGATGCATCAATGTTTTTCTTCCAATGCTGTGATGCAATAAATAGGGGAGAGGACAGAGCTGAAATATTCCACACTCAACAGTGTTCCAATAGAATATACACAACTGTACATACTGTACCAGACAGAGCTGCTATAGCACTGCTGTCTGAGCATTTATTGGAGCTGAAAACTGTTACAGCAAATCAGCGACCGTGTGTAAACCAGATAAGTTGTCTACTTAATCCAGACACTCTGAGGGAAAAGCATAAATTCTGATATGAAGGTGCAGTGGGGAACATCTTTCCAGCAGAAATTTTCAATTGAAAAAACATTTGCAGCAGCAACTCAACAAACATCCAAACATTACAATTCACATTGTGATAAATGAAACTATTGTGATAATGATGGCTCCAGCCATTAGTTTGACAATTATTTACTGTACTGCTGTAAAAATGGGGGCGTTATTCAAAAGCTGAAGGTTTAGAACATGTAAATATAAAATAAAACTGCTAAAACCTTCAATAACTACTCAGTCATTTTAGGCATTTTTCAAGCTCTGTATTTATCGGTTGCTCAACACGGTAATCTCCAGGAATAATCGCTGATGAGAAGCCCTGTAGCAGCCCTGTATTGATCAACAGATACAATGATGCAAGAATCGTAGGAAATCTGTTAGTCAGAAAGCAGTGAGTGCTTTTTTATTTACATTATTGCCCTTAAAGTCCCGGT
Organism: Sphaeramia orbicularis; assembly: GCF_902148855.1. Taxonomy (NCBI): domain Eukaryota; kingdom Metazoa; phylum Chordata; class Actinopteri; order Kurtiformes; family Apogonidae; genus Sphaeramia; species Sphaeramia orbicularis. The sequence continues at coordinate 9,052,759 of NC_043973.1, forward strand.
TCCACTAGTCGTTAAAGGAAGCTACCACTGCAGAGATGGTACAACCAGATCATCTTAAAGTTGGCAGCCGTTCTGATGACATCACAATATGCTAAATAGCAGTTATTTATTTAACTTAGCCTTATTATTATAATTAAACTTGATCATATCCATCTGTCTGTTTATATAATTACTCCAAAATCATTTTATGATGAAGGCTCTGCAACCCCACAAATGCTCTGATAAAGGGGCAACAGTTGCAGCCTGAAACAGAAGCCAGTGTGGACATATAAGTGTACAGCCACTACATGCTGACTCCAAAATCTAGCTCAAATTGACTGCAAATCAAAAAACATCAACTTCTGTCAAGGCATACTATGTCAAAATGAGCCCATGTGATGTCATTCACTTCATTTGGAACATTACATAAGTTTACAGGCTTCATCTTCCTGCAGGCTCTGATTGACAGGTGTAATTCACATCTCCCAGCAGATTTTCAGGGCTTCTGTTTATTAAACAGAATCTTTTTTTTTCATTGACAAGCAGCTTTACTGTGGTCTGTGGTTAAAGTTTCACTAACAATCCAAAGGGTTTTGTTATATAAATGTACTGTTACTTAGTTTCATTATCCTTATTTTAGCGTAACTTGGTTACATTAGGCAATTTTAGTGTTAATTTTCAGTGTTGCGTATATAGCTATCTTGCCAATAAGGCCATTAAGGAAACTACTGACTGTACAGTTCATACAAAATTAACATTAGTCCTGTGCATATTAACATGTAACAAGTAGCAGATGTAGAAGTATTTTTTAAAGTTGTATACTGCAAACTGGAATTGGCTGCAATAGACTTATACTGAAATTGTCCCTAAAAATCTAATAATAACATAATAATTAAAATTATTAAAATTATGGCTCAGTTAAACACGTGTTTTTCCTAACAGACAGCTCCACTGTGGTTGTATTTCATAGATTCACATACCTCTGCCCCTTGCGTCCAAATGTGGTCACTTCTGGTTCCAAAAAGCCAGCATGGCAATGGCCAAAACCCACTACTGACCTCAGAACAGCAATGGGTTCATGTCACATCCACACTCCTTCATACAAAGTGCAGAATGAGTGCAGAAGCAAAGAGTTGAAAATGGCAAAAGCTCAATACAAGTTTTTTTTGACAGCAGTATAGAACATAGACAAACGGCCAAGATGAAAAAGACAAAACTGGCATGTTTTCTGAAAACAGCTTGAGTCCAAAATGGCAGAAGAGAGAAGAGAAGTGGAACAAATGATAAGCTTGTGGTACATGTCAACATACAGTAACTTCTTTGGCAAAAATAGCAAAGTTAAGGCTTCAGAATAGTAGTTCACTAGTGGATGAGTTCAGGTAAAAAAGGAGAGTGAAGGGGATACCAAAACAACCCGACATTTAATGAAGCACATTCACATTGTTTTAACGCTGAAAGACCTAGAACTATCTTTGTGGTGAATTCCAAGTGGATTTTTCTCTACATTTACACCATTGCTTATATCCCTTCACATTTTGCATTGTTTTGTGAAAATCTGGTATTTTCCTATATTTAATTTACTGACCATGTAGATGTTTATAAAACTAAAGTAAAGAGTAAATGTTATTATATCAGATATGAGAAAATTTAAGTGAAAGTGACTTTTTCAGGATTAACTGGACATAAAATGAAGCATCTCCAATCACTATCATTTGTCAAACTAGGAATAGGTAAAAATATATAAATAAATACCATGTGTTTTATTGGTGTAGCCTCTCAACGTTCAGATGGGTCATATCTGATAACGATGAAAAGCTGAGAAAATGCATTTTACTTACCTGGCCAACCATCCATCTTTCTCAATGAGAAATCTGTCTGAATTGCGGGGCTTGAATCCAGATATGACGGTGGGACTAACAGGCGCTGAGGAAACCAATCACAGATAAGACAGATGTGATGTAATCATGCGATAAGCAGATGCCTAACAAACCTCAGCATGTTTCCATCACGGCGTGCGGTGGTGGTGGCTGAGTAGAAACTTCAGTGAATGATTACTGTCGCTTTTGTCAGAGAAATTTGAGAATACAGGGTGTAATCTGTAATTCAGTCCTTATTTTTGAATCAAGTAAACAACCGACAACAGTTGTAAAGAGATCTGCAGACTTGGAACTCACGACAAAAAGAAGTCACTGCATATGACGCATTCCGAAACACCCGCCTCCCAGACTTGTGATTGGTCGGTATAGACTAGATAGTGCATATTTCACAGTGATTGGCCCAATTCCATACTGCTTTCTCAGTACTGAATACACTGAGAAAACCGGATGGCTGGCCAGGCTAGCATTTCACCTGAATTATTAAAATGTATTGATATGATTTAATGGTTCAGAAGCCATAACCATAAAGACCCAAACTTCTGCCAGTGACCAAAAGTATCTAGTGAACTAAAATGTTTAATATTTGTTGAACCATTAATCCCATCAACCCATGTAAATAATTGGTGTAAAATGCAGTTTGTTATTTTTTCATGGTCATCAGATATGACCCCGTTGGATGTTCAGAAGCTCTATAGTGAACGTGGAAACACCGTCATCTTCTACAACATTGATTCACCAGTAAAACCCATGGAGTTTGATAAATAATAGTAGATGGAGACACTTGTTTTTACATTCACTTACTGATATCTTTACTGAAAAAGTTACTTTTTCTTCAGTTTTCTCTGTTTTGATATAACCTTTGAATTAACTCTGAGTTTTCATGAACATCTAAATTAAATACAGAAAAATTAAATATAGAAAAATATATAATTTACAGTGAAAAATACAAAATATGGAGGAGAAATGGTGATAAATTACTTAAAAAAGGTTAATGAGAAAGAAAAATTAATTTGGGAACTGCCACAAAACTTGCACTGGGTCTCTATGGGTGAAACATTTTACGTGAGTAGATGCATTTGATCTCTTTAGATCTTTAAAGATTAAATATATGATTTTTGAATTTCTTGTGCAGTGCTATAAAAAGAGGCATAACCATCTTTTACAACCCATAATTCACTGAAACATGACTAAAATGAGACTTTTAGAGATCCACTGAGGCAAGTAGAGTTGACCATGCCTTCAGTCCTTGTTTTCAGAGTCCACCCCTTTTATTATGGCTGCACAATGAACAATGATCCATCTTGCTACAGGTGATTAGTTATAGTTACATGACTTGTACTAGTGTTTGACAAGGAGCTCTTAAATTGAAGTGTTCTGCCCTAAAGTCTGTGACATCTCAATAATAATAATAATAATAATAATAATAATAATAATAATAATAATAATAATAATAATAATAATAATAAATTGCATTTATAAAGCACTTTTCATTCAGCAGAATCTCAAAGTGCTACAGAGAGAAGACAGTCAAATTAAAAATAAAATACTGTATCAGGAATAAAAGACTAGGCAAATAAAACAGAGCATCATGGTGGCCCATAAAAAGCCTGTCTAAACAGGAATGTTTTTAGCCCCTTTTTGAAGGAGTCCAGTGACTGAGGAGCTCTGAGGTGGTCAGGGAGGGAGTTCCACATACAAGGGGCAGCAGAGGAGAAGGTCTGAAGTTTAGTTCTGGGAGGGGTGCTATGGGGCCGGAGACTACGGGTGGAGGTGTGAGGTCCTTTAGGTAGTCGGGGGCATTTTTATGGAGGCGCTTGAAGGTGATGAGCAGAGGTGGGTAATCCCAGCTCCATAGAGTAAAAGTCTTGCCATGTATTGGTTCTACCTGTTCACTTAACACAGGTGATTTCACTCATCCCATCTACCTGGATGAGGAGTTGTGCTCATCCAAATGGGTTGGTTCAGTGAGTGGTTGGAACAAATACATGGCAGGACTTTTACTCTATGGAGCTGGGATTACCCACCTCTGGTGATGAGGGCAGTTTTATAATTAATTCTGAAGGGGATTGGTAGCCAGTGGAGGTTATGGAGAATGGGAGTGATGTGTTCTTGTTTATGGGTCCGTTTGAGGATTCTGGCAGCACTGTTTTGACTGGAGTTTTTGCAGCTGTTTCTTGGGGATCCCATATAGAAGGGCATTATAGTAGCCTCACATCAAAACAAACCCATCCTGTCCTACACACACACACAAACCATCATCTCTGCCTCACATGTTCAAAGCTGGATTGGTGTCTGCATAGTTGCTAGTTGGTTACGATGTATACATCACAGTCAAACACAAACGCTGGCCTGAAAGACTCACAAATATTGATTGAACACCACACATAACAAATTTGAAAAGAAATTCAGTCTGGCAGCATCCATTCACTCAGCCTGACAAATAGATGGCTGCTCACAATTTGTCAAGCTCCACAGAAGAGGATTTTTTAACCTGTACTTGTCCAGGGAGGATCATATGATTGACTTTCTTCATGGTCACAAGCTCACCACAGCCACCACACAAATACACAAATGTGCACAGCCTTCCATAAGCCTTGAAACACTTACTTTAGGTACTTATTTTAATCTTTTAACATCTCACCACTGAGTCACTTAGTATTTGATTTATTCCATTGTCAATTTGTCTGACTCAATATGTCTCATAAGGCTTTGTGTGAAATGTTATTAAAGGCTATTTTTCACTTTTTCTCAGTAACTTTCCCTTTATACATTTTAAATGTTCCAGTCATTATCTATATACTGTGTCTCTGGTAAAGACTGTTGCATTGAACTATTGTGAGCCTTCATGGATCTTAGTTAAAGGGGGAAAAAAAAATCTACATACTATAGTATAGGCTATAGTAAAATATTCATTCATATCCTAAACATGCGCTGAACAAATATTGTATGTGCTCACCCATTTTGGCAAGAACACAAGAAAAAACAACACAGGATAAACAGATCTATGATTCACAGAGGCCTTCTTACTCTTTTCTGTTGAGACAATAAAAAGAGACCAGTCAGTATGGGAGCACAAGGTCTGTAAGAGTCATAGATGATTTACTGCCTCTGTGTGGCCTCTGTGAAGGCGGTTGAATTGTCTCTGTATGCTTTTTTCTGAGTTGATCTTAGATCTGGAACAGCTCACATCACTAACATCTATCGATTAAACTGCAGACATAAAAACAAAATCTTTCTAGAAAAGTGTTTGTTCCATTTGGCAGAGTATTTTTACCTCCGCCAAGGAGGTTATGTTTTTGCCAGCATTGGTTTGTCTATCTGTCTGTCCATGTGCAAGATAACTCAAAAAGTTATGGACGGATTTGGATGAAAATTTCAGGAAATGTTGATACTGTGGCACAAGGAACAAATGATAAAATTTTGGTGGTGATCGGGGGGGGGGGGGGGGGGGGGGGGGGGCACTGATCTGCCTTGGCAGAGATCTGCTCTCTCCAAGTGCTTTTCTAGTTAACACAGTGACTGTGAGTTAAAATACCTCAATAAAAAAGATACAAATCCAATATGGCTGCAGCCAACAGACTGAAGACGTCATTGGATGACCTGTGTCTCCAGCTTCTTCTGTAGCAGCTGTCCAAATGTCTGTGTATTAAAGAATTTAACATTAATGACAACAACATTGAAGAAAAATCTCTTCAAGAAGATAAACCCAAGACCTTTAACAAACATTCTTTCATGTCATATTGATATGAAGTTGAGCTCAAATTGTAGGTCAGATTAACATGTATGCATAACTAAATGATATTCAGAATGAATATATTCATAGATTATACAATGTGATTTATAGATTTCTTTCATTGCAAAGTCATCTAACTAAACTGAACTTGTATTCCTCAAACACTGATAAATGCTCTGAGTCAAAACAGCTTTCTTTTTGTGACAGAGGAGTCATGTAACATTTTTAATATTAATGATTTGATGATGAATGAGGGTGCCATTTCTTTTATAATGAGGAGAATGTCTGCTATATCTCATCCTCTCAATGTGAAAACACGACAACTGTGGACCAAAGACCTACAGGTGACAATAAGTGAAGATGTATGGACTGCGGTTTTGAAGCAGATTCATTCGTCCTCTATGTGCGCATGTCATTCTTTAATTCAGTTTAAGATTGTTCATCGGGCACACATGTCAAAGTCCAAACTGACTAAAATGTTTCTCCAAATTGATTCTACCTGTGATAGATGCAAAACAAATGAAGCAACACTGTTACACATGTTCTGGTCCTGTTCCAGTCTTGAACACTATTGGAGGAGTATTTTTGAAATGCTTACTAATATACTAGGAGTTACGATCCCCCTTGACCCTTTAACTGCACTGTTCGGTATTGTTCCTGGAAGGCCGCAGTTACCCGCAGGAGGACTCAAAGTGGTCGCCTTCACTACTCTTTTGGCACGTCGCCTTATTCTTACAAGATTGAAGGAACTTGCCCCACCCTCTGTTGGACACTGGGTCAGAGAGGTGATCTCCAACCTTAAACTCGAAAAAATCAGATATATATTACGCGGATCTGAACAGAAGTTTCATAAAGTGTGGAAATCTTTTTTAATCTTCTTTGACAATCCTATGACACATGTACAAGGCCCTTAACAAGTGAAGATGTATTTGTAACACCTTGATATGTGACTTTATTTATATTTACAGTGCCATATTGTATATGCATACAGATTTGTGATAGCAAGGGGTTTGGGAGGGTTAAGTGGGTTTTGTTTGATTTTGATTTTTTTTTTTTTAATGTTTGAATACCTGTGTGTATTCTGTATTTGAAATTTAATAAATATATCTAAACAGAATAATAATGATTTGATTAAAATGTTTAAGATTTGCTACCTTTTTTTCTTTTTTTTTGGAGAATTTTATTTTGAGTGTATTGTTGTTTAAGTGTAACCTCCTCCTCTGTAATGATGACCCAAGTCAATATTCCAGAGGCCACATGTACAGATTGGCCAAAAAAAAAAAAAAGGTCTCACACACAATACTTCGTTAGACCGACCACCTTTGCCTTTGGTAATATATATACATACATGTATGTCATACAATGCCTATAGAATGTCACGGTGAATATCACAACATTTATTTGAGTCCAGAGAGTTGAACCATTGGTCTCCCTCATATCCTATAGATTCTCAGTGGGGTTCAGGTCTGGTCTCTGTGGTGGCCAGTCCATGTGTGAAAATGACGTCTCATGTGTCCTGAACCACTCTATCACAGTTTGAGCATGATGCTTCCTGGCATTGTCTAAATATCCAATGAAAGGATCTTTGCTCAGTTAAATCAAGGCTAGGATTTTATTGGCCAGGCTGTGTATTTTCTGAACATTCTCATATTAAAGTGACATTTTTAAGACACAAAGACCAGGAGGAAATAGACTTCATTTGTGGCCTGTCACTCATAACACAAATCTCACCTACAGAAGTTAAAAATGAGCAGGAAACGAACAACTGAAGATTTTGTTACGTTGTGAGTTTGTGTGCCTTTAAATGTGCTGCGATGTTTCTGCTGTAAATAATGTTAGTTATTGGTAAAACATGAGGTATTAGTGTATTATTACTGTATTCAGACATTATTAGTTTATTATTACACATCATCGTCAACCCTTCTGGTCACACTCATATATGAGACAGGAGGTGACATATTAATGTTAAAGTGTATGATGTATCATCTGTAATACAAGATCTTTGGCCAAACTTGAGGCTTTAGGACAGTAGTCAACAAACCAATGATCAACACTGCAGTGGATATGCCCACTTCTTTGTACAGACTGTGGATTTAACTTCTTGATCAGGTAGAAAAGGCTTCAAATAACATAAGAATTACACGTTTAAAAATAATAAAGCTGTTAAACATAACAGTAAACAAATAAATAAAATGATAGTGAATATACTAAACAACATGAGGACAGAGAGATTCAGGTTGTATGTTAGTTGAAGATTAAGGGGTAGTGAATCAAAAAGATTTTCAAGCAGACTGAGGCATAGATTTACTTCAGCTCGGTCAAGAAAGACAATGCCTTTCAACTGAGGTCCATCTGTCTAAGCTGCTTACACACATTAGTATCATGTCCCACATGTTGTCTAACATGCACAACATTTATTTTTATATTGTGTGAGTGACACAGTCATAAGGAAATCGAGAGAGAGTGATAAGGAGGATAATTAGTGCCTGATTGGGATTAATGAAATGCACCTAAAGAGATTTACATGCAGGGCACAAGGAATTACAGCTACTGTCCAAAAATAAGTGAATAAATATGTAAAGTGAAATCAGTATCAGAGTTAAGCTTCATATCCCACAGTGAGACAAAATGCTGCTCACGCTGAGTGTAAAACTGTAAAAATGTACCGTGAGGGTCTGAGTAGGTAAAATGCTACTGTACTGTTGCCTGGCAACACCAAAAGTGCAATTTAATATTCTCTGTGAACTGTAATCCCTGTACACTTTAGCCTCATGTCTGCCACATGTCTGCAGAAGGAAAGTACAGTCTATTAAGCTACAAAGCCAGCAGGAAGACATCAGACTTGTTATCTGTGAGAATTTGATGCATTTGTTTCAGCATGCAATGTAAAATGACACTTTCAGAAGGCACTAATTCTATTTCTAATCAGTACTACAGTACTTATTTCACTGTTGAACGTGTAATATTAACCAGATTTTAAGGTTATTTTTGATCTACTGTGGTGCATTGTTGCATGAGTTGATGCATCTCTGGCAGCTCAGAATCTCAGCTTGGGTTGTAGGTCATGAATACTACATTATTTAAGGGTATTTGGCTTCTGACAAGGTCATGTCACAGATAATGACACAGCTTTATTTAAATATAAAGCTTTGTCTCACTTTCTCATAACTACCTTCTTGCTTCTTTGTTCTTAGATCTTGCTATATTTAACTGGAGTTAAAAAAAAAAAAAAAAAGAACCCAATTGCATATTAACATTCTAATCAAACTCATTGTTACTAATGGTACTCAGGAAGTCAATGAGTGGCGGATCTAGCATTTGGCTTTTGATGACTGTAAATTATCTGAATGAATAGGAGTTTTATACCTGAAGTCATTAGTTGTTTTGGCTTCAAACACAGGGAGACCCATTTTTTAATTTAGAAAATGTTAGCGTCATCCTGAAATAGATGAAGCACCACAGGTCTGACAGCACACTCAGCTTTTCTTGTATCGCACTGACAGAGACCATCATTTACATAAATATTGCACAAGGCAACTGCCCAGACAAAATACTGTCTGTCTCTGCTCAAGAAAAATATGTAACCTGAAAAAAACAATGACATTCCAAGTGAAATAAATCTAAAAAGTACAGATAAGGAGAATGAGAGTCTAAGCTGGATATGCTGAGTTCAACAGTGTGGAGTTTTAATACAATGGCACCTTCAGAGAGAATATAAACTACTCTATAAATTGTGTTTCATAAATCTACCTGACCTGCAGAAAGCAAAAATACAGTAAAAGATCATTCATTACTATCCAAATAAATCAGATATGAAGAAGGGAATACATTGCTAAAAAGTTTATGGCTTAGAGCAGCAGGAACATAAACAGCAGCAGCTTAAGTATATCTGTCATATGAGAAAAACATATCTTTTGCAAGTTATTTCATTATTTAACTCAACTATAAATCTTACTATGATGTTCACATGCACAAGTCTATGCCAGCAGGAAACCATACCAAACCAGCAGAAGCCAAGAAATAAACGTATGCCAAAGAGCAAAGTAATTCAGCTAATAGCAGTAATAAAAACTGGCAGCACAAATAATTATGTATATAACAAACAAAAATAAGATCAGCGAGCAGAGCAGCATAAGAACAAAGTAAATGTATATAAAACCACTCAGCATTGCTTGGTCAATGAGATGCTTGCATCACAAAGAAAATCCACTGGAAAGTGTTATCCTTATTATTCAATAGAAGCTACCCGCCAGGTATTGTAGCCTGTTAATGACAGCTGACAACAGGAATGATAAAGGTGCAAAGACCTCAGCTCCAAAATGAAATAATGTGGAAGCATGGTTCAGTTGTAATACCACTAATGGTCACTAGGGTTTACTCCAAAAAGCCCAAATTCCCATAGATTTGCACTGAACTTCTCTCTTGGAATATTAAGTCATTTTTTCTCTAACAGCAGAACATCTAGTAGTCCATCTTTATATTTTTCCTCTGTTGTGTGTCAGGTCTTGATTCAGTCATCTTTGATTCATCAGTTGCATTGCCCCTCCCATCCCTGTTTGTCCAAATATACACTTTCAGCTCCAAAAACCCTACATGATGTAATACTGGTTTCAAAACGGCAGTTCATAAAACAACTGATAACATCACAGTTGGTCTGTCCTCTTATTATATACAGTTTATACGTGGGAGAAAAGTTATTTCTGATAACTCCACAAAGACCTAAAGCAGTTCATGAGACTACAATGTCTCTGGGTGCAACCGGACAGATCTATCAGAGCCAGCCAGAGCAACAATCATGAACAAAAGCCCATACTGGACAGGCAGCAGTCACATATGGCAGCCTGTCATTGTATCAACTCTGACCCGCCCCAAATCAGATAAATGGTTTCCCAATGTAAGCTGAATGGATATCAGATAGAATGGGAGCAGAGCCAGACTGATCTGTCAGAGCAAATGAACATTTCCTCTCAGGCAGATGTGTCTGGTTCGTAGTCTAATGCTTAAAAGGTGAACAAAACAAAGGACCGGACGGCCATGAGAATTAGCAGCCACACTTCTGTCAGCCCGCCCCAGGGCAGCGGTGGCTACACATGTAGCTCACCACCACCAGAGTGTGAATGTGAGAGTGAATGAATAATGTAAAGTGCTTTGGGTGCCTTGAGAAGCACTATAGAAATCTAATCCATTATCATAAATAATAATAACCTTTCACTGGATTGGATATATTGGGTAGCAAGTGAACATTTGCTGAAAGCTATGTAAAATGAGCAACATAAGGACATAATTGACTTTGATCAGGTCCATATAGTAACAGTGATGACTGGATTAGAGCATCTCCAACTGCAGGTCTTGTTGGGTGTTCTTGGTCTGCAGTGGTTAGTACTGGCCAAAAATGGACCAAGGACATCCCAATCTCAGGACCATTAATCATCTATGAGAGGTGTTGGACTAATAAATCTGATCCATGGAGGTCCACCTCTCTACGTCCAGGACTTGAGAGATCTGTTGTTACGTCTTGGTCCAGATACCACACATACTGTACCTTCAGGGGTCTGGTGGAGTCTAGGCCTCAGGTCTGAGCCATTTTTGTGGAAAAATGTTCTGCTCCCATAGATGCTCAATTGGTTGAGATCCAGTTGTTGTTCTTTAGATACTTTTGGTTGGTACTACCCACTTTACACTAGGAATGAACAACAAGGTCTGAAGATGCTCTGACCCAGTGATTTGACCATCACAGTTTCTCCCTTGTCAAATTCACTCATCGCCTTTGTAATGAAATAATCAACTTTATCACTTCTCCTGTCAGCGATCATGATATTATGGCTGAAAATGAGGGCTATTTAGACAATTAAAATATGAAATCATATATTTAATGTATAATTCACATATTAAAACTGCAGGAGCCCAAATCAGGGGAGAAAAGAACAGATTTTGAAAAGACACCCCTTCCAATGTGCCACTCTCTCCTCTCAGTCTAAATCAAAAGACTAAATATAAAGATAAATTGTCTGATGCTATTTCAGGCTTCACTTTCTCAAACTTCTCTGTCAAGACATGGATTAAAGCAGTACATTCATATCCAGGTTGCATCTGACAGAATCTGATCAGTGGGGGAAAAAAAAAAAAAAAGTCTGACGCTGTAGCTTTAATTGAATCAACCACTGACTGGACCAAAAGAATTTCTGGTTTACAGAAACCCAAAAGACACAATGAGTCTATCCTGATATATTTATGTCCCTTTGTACAGTTCTGTACAAAGGTCTTAGAAGACCTTTAGCTTTTTGTGTTTGCAGGGTTAAATGATCATAAATATTTATTTCCCATTGTCTTTTCTTCAGATACAACAAGAGCTTACAGGAAATATGGGAACAACCTTAGAAACACACAAAAAACTGAAATAAATGGGTTCTAAAGGCTATGTCACTATTTAGTGTGACCTCTGACATGTGTTGAATGAAACCTGGTATGAAACATCAGAAAATTAATGCCATGAATCTCATATTGTCTAAACAAAAGGGTTAAAGATATGTACAAAGGGAGGTCACACTAAATACTACCTCTTTGGTTTGTAGAAGCTGTTTTTACTGCTGTACATACTTCACATATACCCAGATTGGATCTACTGTAAATCCAGTGGGAAATGCATATGTGTGGGTATTATGATTTTGCTAAACTAACAAACCTAATGTTGGACTATTTGTACAGTAGCTACTAGGCCTGTAATGGTACACGTACCGAACCAAACCGTTTCAGTACGCACCAGTTCGGTTCGGTACACAGCTGTACCGAAACGGCACAGTATGATGAGAAAAAGAGATAGGAACGGAAGACGCTGTTCGATGCGGAACTTTAAATCCGCGCAAGTTCCACATGGACATATGGAACTAGCGCACAACGACCCGAAATGTAAAAATAGCTGCTTCCATAAGGTAAAAAAAAATATATATATGATGTGAACCTGAAGGGAAGAGACTGGAGACCCTCCGCCATCAGTACAGTACCGTTTGGGATCACTAGGGATCATTGGGATCACTTGGGATCTTTCAGGTGAAAGATAACAACGGGGAAAGAGAAGACGAACGTTGTTTGCCGCCTGTGAACTACAGTAGTTCTAAAACACTGACACTGGCTCTGTCTCTCTCTCTCTCACACACACACACACACACACACACACACACACACACACACACACACACACGCTGTATAATAGAGGAATAGAACCCGGGAGTTGGAAGTTGGAAAGGAGTTGAAAGGATGTAAAGTTTCACTTTCGTTTCACGCCAGTGTTAGTTATTACGTTATGGACTGAACCCCCACGTATCCCACCCGCATCCCCACCCCCACCCCCACCCCCGCGCGCGCCTCCGACAAAGAAAAAAAACCCTCTGTGTTTTTGACAAGTCGCACCCTGCACGCACGCACGCACACACAAGTACGCAAAGTGTCCTAAACAGTTTTTCTTTCCTAAAATAAATAATTAGGTTAATTTATTTGTCAGTGTTTCTCTTCAGTTTGTTAAAAGAGAATACCAGTTTGCCCTCTTCTTAATGTTGCACTTCATATGGAATTTTTTTGTTGTTATTTTCATGCAGAATGTAAACTGACAGAACTGTGATTTGATTTTTCTTGTTTGTTCAAAACTCCCTTTCACGGAAAAGTGCAATACTAATGTTTAAAATACATTTAGTAATATTTTATTTTCTATTTGATTTATAGCAGCAGAATTATAATATTCCTTTTTTTTATATTCTATTGTCTCCAAAAATTTGTGGAAGAATGTTAAAAAATTCATAAGTGCATTAAAGACATTTTGAGGGGTTTTCTTTCTTTCCGTACCAAACCAAAAAAAACACCGAACTGTGGCTTTCAAAACCGAAAACGTACCGAACCGAAAATTTTGTGTACTGTTACAGGCCTAGTAGCTACTGTATGTTTCAAAGAAATAGCTATGAAGGCCATGTTGACCTCCACCACCACCAGGAAAAAAAACTACTATTTTCCAACCATTATAAAATACTTTCAAAAATCACTTCTACATGGGATGTTGATGATCATTTTGACAATGCTATTTAGTGTATTTTATAACATTACTCCGTTCTTTCCTTCTTGGATAATTGTATGTAATTGCAGAGGTCAGGGATTTATAAAGGTCAAGCAAAACTACTGTATTTATACTGTATAAACAGAAATCTTCAGCCCTAATATCATTAAATACTGAGACAGAGTTTAGTTATTTTGCTTTATATTCAGTGGGTTCCTGACTTAGAAGAAATAAACAGGAAAAAAAATTATTGTATTATTTTTCTATTATTATTTTTTTATTATAATTTTTTCCGACTGGATTTTTTTTTTTCTGCAGTGTAATATTTTGTATTTTGGGTGAGTTTGACCATATTTCATTATTGGGGGACTGCATCCTCCAAGCACAGCAATTCCTTAATATTCCATATGCCTGAATGTCTCATTTATGTATGTAGTTTGGAGTGGAAGTACATGTTCCTGTACATTTGTGTTTTCTATCTGCAGGACACACTGCTGGAGCTGCTCTGTGAAGCGGTGGCATCTTTGGTCCGACAGGGAAAAGGTCTGGTGATCAGTGGCTTCCCCAGAGACCTGAGACAGGCGGAGGAGTACGAGGCGAAGGTCAGAACGCCATGGACCGATGGGAGACACCAGACATGAGGACAGGGAGCGTAAATATAACAAAAACAAGTCACTCACAAGGAGATGGGAGTAAACAGCACAAAGTAAACAAGTGAGGAGAGAGTTAAACCAGGAAGTGAATCAAGTCAGTTTATTTATAAAGCACATTTAACAACCTATGTTGACCACATTTGAGAGAAAGAGATCAGAAACACAGGATGTAGGCCTACAGCGCTGGGAAAAATAAAAAACTAAAAAAAAAACAGAACACTGATTATACTTTACTCTAGAAACCTCTGACAATATTTTACCAAATTTCAAATAAAATATTATTTAGAGCATTTATTTCCAGAAAAGGCAGTGTTTTGTGGCCTCAAATAACACTGGTCTTGTAAAACAGATGACGAAAATCCTGTTTGGCCAATGTTTTCATGTTACATGTTTGATACGCTACTTAGCAACGCTTGTGAATCTAGCGGTAGAGCAAACAAGCCAGTTGGGAGGGGGGGCGGGCAACTGGCAACAGACATCCTGCCCCCTCAAATAAAAGTTTCCGAACGTAGGGAAAAGCAAAAGGAGGTGCAGAACAGCAGGAGACATGGAGGAATTATTAAAGCATCTTAAGTTTCACTTTCACTTTGTATGGTTGCAAGTACAATACAAACAAATCAAAGGAAACTTTTAATAACAGTTAAATAGCAGAAAAAATTAGATGAACCAATTAACCTATTAGTGCATGTGTTTGGATGGTGGGAGGAAGCCGGAGTACCAAACTAACCAATGCAATGATATTTATTCTAATACAAATCTACAGGGTGGGGAAGCAACATTTACAATGAACATTTAGTTGTTTTTTCTCAGCAGGCACTATGTCAATTGTTTTGAAACCAAACATATATTGATGTCATAATCATACCTAACACTATTATCCATACCTTTTCGGAAACTTTTGCCCATATGAGTAATCAGGAAAGCAAACGTCAAAGAGTGTGTGATTTGCTGAATGCACTCATCACACCAAAGGAGATTTCAAAAATAGTTGGAGTGTCCATAAAGACTGTTTTATAATGTAAAGAAGAGAATGACTATGAGCAAAACTATTACGAGAAAGTCTGGAAGATACCATTAAAGAAGAATGGGAGAAGTTGTCACCCGAATATTTGAGGAACACTTGCGCAAGTTTCAGGAAGCATGTGAAGGCAGTTATTGAGAAAGAAGGAGGACACATAGAATAAAAACATTTTCTATTATGTAAATTTTCTTGTGACAAATAAATTCTCATGACTTTCAATAAACTAATTGGTCATACACTGTCTTTCAATCCCTGCCTCAAAATATTTTAAATTTTGCTTCCCCACCCTGTAGGTTTAAAAACATCAGATGAAGCAGAAGAACTAATTGTTAATTATAAAATACTACCAAATTTCAAGGCAACAACTGAAAATGCTTAGCAACATTTTCTTTTACAGTTGCTGCAAGGTACAGAGAGCATAGACAGGCCAGCAAATCTAAAGCGGTTGGTTATATGTATTGATATTAGGGATGTAAACAATTAATCGACTATCAATTAATTGTTGATAAGAATTTGCTTGATTAAATTCCAATAACTGTCAGTTAATTGCCTTTTTCCACGGCTGTATTTGTGGTGTTGACAGTAGGGGGCACCACTGCCTAAACTAGGCTTCATTACTGAGGTTGAATAACGGGTGGAGTCACCCTGTCCACCTGTCCAATACCCGTTCGGAGGCTGCCGGCTTGTCCGTGCTGTGATGCCACGACCAGAACCGGATCATAGCGTTGATGAGTTAAAATCACTTTAGGGGCATGGTGGAGCGAAACACAGCCCGGCTCATCTTTAGGTTGCCTATTTGTTGGAACAGTACATCCCTGCCGGCAGGAGGAGGCCCAAATACACACATGTATGCAGGGTCGGTACCAGTCTGATCCCGGGGGTGGGGGTGTTAGTGCAAAGTCATTAATTTCTTCTAAACTGCCCCTCTTCAGATCCATTTATCTTATTTAAGAGAAATTCATATTCACAGGAAACTCACCACTTAGCAATTAATCATTAATCGATCGACAAGGTCAACCAGCTAGTGATTACTGAATTAATTTGATAATTTGCATCCCTAATTGATACACGAAAACCTCAACAGCAGGTGGAAGTTGTGTACCAGAACACACTTAAGACCACCAAAACCATAAGTGTGTTGCTCAAAATAACATTGTCTTAAAATCTTCATGTAGAGGACTGCATCAGCTGATAACATGTAAATCAATCAATCAATCTTTATTTATATAGCACTTTTCATACAGTGAAATGTAGCCCAAATTGCTTTATATATAAAAATTAGTACACCCCCCACCACCACCATCACCATCACCGCCACACACACATACCCCGCCACCCATATTACCAGTGCTGATATGCATAAATAACAGCACAGAAAAAGACTGAGCACGAGAGGACCAGAAAGCAAAAGAGGAGGCGTAAAGTAAATTTTAGTTGTTAGCTTAGCTCTGTTGCTGGACAGAAATAGTCACAGTAAAACCGTAAATCACCTCTGTTTTCTATACGGTTTGTGTTGTTAATAGCTGCAATAAAGAGCTGTTTGGAATCATGCAAACAAGGTCAGAACTGTCACAGTTTAGTCTGTGACTTTAGCAAAGATAATAACATCAGATAACACCATTCATTCATTCATTTTCTGAACCCGCTTTATCCTCACTAGGGTCACAGGGGTCGCTTGGAGCCTATCCCAGCTACACAGGGGCGAAGGCGGGGTACACCCTGGACAAGTCGCCAGTTCATCACAGGGCTGACATATAGAGACAAACAATCACTCTCACATTCACACCTATGGGCAATTTAGATTAACCAATTAACCTATTAGTGCATGTCTTTGGATGGTGGGAGGAAGCCGGAATACCCGGAGAGAACCCACGCAGACACGGGGAGAACATGCAAACTCCACACAGAAAGGTCCCACCCCCCGTCGACGACTGGTGTTGGAATCGAACCCAGGACCTTCTTGCTGTGAGGCACGAGTGCTAACCACTGCACCACCATGTCGCCACCAGATAACACCATACTTTCATAAACTTCAGTCAAACTCACCCAAGAAGAATAAATTTCAGCATCAAACCCCATTCTTTTCACTCATAGCTGTGTCCAGTGGTGCATCTAGCTTTTATTACCTCATCTGAAAGTGCATCTAAAAGTTGTTTCTCTTCCTGTCTCATAACTTTCTTTCAGTCAAAGGTCCTTGGAGTTTGTTTTCCTCACTGTAGGAGACCAACAGAGTGACTCACTGCTCCATCTAGTGGTCACATAAATCCATGGGCCTATCAATGGAGATATATTCAGTTTATGTCACTCCAGTCCAATATCCCAGAATCTTTGGCATAACTTCAGAACTCATTATTCTCAACACTTTAATGATGTTTATTAGAATATTTTTCTGTAGAAATACTACATACAACCCCTTGAAGGATCCTGGGGCTGGAATAAGGAGTTAGTTGTAGTCTAGAGCCAATGTTTTAAAAACAAATAAAAGAACCAATTCTGTTCTTTGTGAAGAGAGAACAGACAAAGGAGAGATGTGCTCTTTCTTTTCTACTTTGTTCTGGGTTGAATTTCGCTGCTGCAGGGTGAATCAACTACAGTTGAGGCAGGGCTGAAGGATGTGATTTTTCATCCAGGAAAATAAAACAAAATGGAAATAAAAGTGTAAATTGGGACAAATAAAAAATAAAAGACATGATAAGAATTACAGTGATTTGTTCTGCACCAGTACAGCGATAACACTTTCAACTGATTGTCAATGGATCCACTGAAACAGGCAGGACAAGAGACAGTGACATACACATTCAAGCAGAGACTCATTTGCCCTCACGCTATGTCTTCATTAGATTGGAGAGCCCAATATGGTCCTGCTGCTGAACTGCTCTGTGGACACCGTGTCCACTCGTCTGCAGCGCTGTGGGAAGTCCAGCTCTGGGGCCGACAGAGAGAGCATCCTGCACAGAAGGGCTGAGAGTTTCTGCAGAGACAGTCAGCTGGTGACAGCTCACTACGATCGCAGGAGGCTTCTCCACACAGTAAGATACCTGTCGGAGTGTGAATGTGTGCACACAGAAGGACCAGAACATGCAGCGAAGGACAGATGCATTCACAGTCAGGATTTTACCTTCAGAAACATCTCATTTAAGTAAAGAATCACAGAATGTAAAAATGCACCATGTGTGTTGTGCAGGTCCTAGACCAAATTTGCTCAAATCAGAGGTCAGGCCAGTTAGTCTGACTGAAAACCTTTCAAATGGCAGTTCTCTTGTGTCCGTTGAGCTTCAGTGGTTTTCTATCATGAAATGAACGTGACGATGTGATTTATTCTTGATAAATAAAGTGCATCTGAGACTCAGTGAGTAATCATTGCACCTGGTGAAAGGTGATTATTGGTGTGTATAACTAGGCAAAAAAAGAAGAATGTGTCTGAAAACAAAATTATTTAAACTTTATGGACAACAGTGTTCGATGATTTATCTCATTTGTCATTATTCAGGCAATTGTTTCGTATAGTTTTTCTAAAGCATGATCATATCACAATGAACACACCGACCATTTGATATTGATTATTTGATAGGTTCAGTGGGTAATATTCAGTACCATCTAGTGGTGAAGTTGCAGATTGTAACCATATGACTACTTCCTCACTGTCAGGGTCAGGTGTGGGTTTAACTGTGCTACGACTGTCCACAGTCAGACATAGGAGAAGCAGTAATGCTTAACACTGGATGTCTCCTGTTATAGAAGAGAAAGAAAAAGAGACAGGTGGTTATAAGATACTGCAGAAACGTTGTGTACTCCATGGAAGGCACACCGCTCCCTCTGTAGATATAAATAGCTCATTCTATGATAATGGAAGCAATGATTTTTACTTTCATGTGGATGCATACAAATTAAATCTCTCTAAATCTCACCCACTGGGCCTTTAAAAGCGCAGACCAGGCTAAGTCAAGGCCACATCTTCTGGTGTTTTTACAGCTTTCCACATAGGGAAAGGATTTAATCACTGCCCTTCTGTTTTGAGGTGAACTTTTCCTTAAAAATTAGCTGTGTAAATGTCACATCAGGTGTTAGGCTGTGTATGTGGGTGTGTTATGTAAGCTTAAATGCCACAACATCAGTCTGGAGTGGGCAGACTCTGGTCCTAGACGACTGCATGTCAGGTCACTGATGCTTTTAAAGGGCCTCATCTCCGCATGTTTGTGTCCTGTCTGCAGATTGATGCTGAGAGTTCGCCAGATGATGTTTTCGCCCAGATCTGCCAGGCAATGGAATCCACCTTCTGATTTCTACAAGTTTTTCCTCAGACTCTGCTGTCCAGGAGGTCTGGTACCTGTCTGAGGACCTTCTCCCAGTTTCTCCTATATGGCTCCGAGGACTTCTCACCTGCATCACCTCACAGCTGCACCAGACATATATACTCATTGACCTCCAGTGGTATGCATGCCCCACCTGATGTTTTGAAATAACACAATTGGTGAAACCTATTTATGCTTTTGACACAGATGAAGCGCCTGGTCGTCACATTCCGCTCCACTTACATGCATTGTGTCTCTTACATTGACCTCAATATATGCTGCCAACTGCCGGACCGAGGAAATAAATACTGTACAGAGAAAATAGCATTCCCTGCTGTGATGGAGAGCACATTTGTAGGCAAATGCAAACCCCTCTGTCGTTCCCTGTGGAGCTAAACAGAGAATTCCCACGATGATAGAGTGAAAAATGTCAAAAATAGTGTGTTCTTCTGCACAGCATCATGCTTTATATTGTAACAAGCATGCAAGACTTACAATCAAGCTTACTGCCTTTTGTGCATTAAATTAAAAAAAAAAAAAAGTTAAAGAGTATTATCACATTTGTATGTTTCAGAGTTCATCGTACAGGTGCTTTGTTTGAGTCAGGTATTTAACATTCAATAAAGCCAGTGCATTTGGTAAACAGAGGAGGTCTGAGTTTGTGCTTTTGGTGTTTTGTGTATGTGAACAAGAGACAGTGGATGATCTGACAGCCCCATCTGCTGGTTAGAAGCTCACAACAAAGGAAAGACAAAAAGTAAAGGTCACTGATGGAGCAGAGCACCAGGTAAATATGCAAAACAGATGGTAATGGTGGAGGACCGTAATGATGGAAATGCCAGAACAAACAGTGCTGTCTGGGAATGCTGGCAGTGACTGGTAATGGTGTAAACCAAGATGTATTGTATAAAAATTAAATGGTAACCTTTTTTATTCTCTAATTGTTAATTTCCTATTCACTTACTCAGAATAACTTTAAGTTAATGAGGTAAGATAAGGATAGCAAAATAGACCCAAAATTATGCAAAACTGCATTGTTTTTACTCAAATACTCTTTAAAAAAAAAAAAAAAAAAAGCACAAGAAGGGTCACCCAGGGGTCTACTCCACTTTTCACAGTTGATTATATACAGCATAGTTAATTGTCAACATTAATTTTTTTAAAAATAAGCTTTCTTTGAATCACCTGTAAAAACCATCACTATCTCCATGAGCTTTAATGCTAACACATGAAGCAGACAATCTGTTCTTTGCTGTATAATCACGGGGGAAATATAGGGCTAAAAGTTTCATTGATTTGTTCATGGATTTTTTACCTCCACCAAGGAGGTTATGTATGTTTTTGCCGGGGTTTGTCTGTCTGTCTGTCTGTCTGTCTGTGTGCAAGACAACTCAAAAAGTTATGGACGGATTTGGATGAAAATTTCAGGAAATGTTGACACTGGCACAAGGAATGATGATGAAATTTTGGTGGTGATCGGGGGGGGGGGGCACTGATCTGCCTTGGCGGAGGTCTGCGCTCTCCGGTTGCTTTTCTAGTTTTAGAATTGTTTTCTTGGTATCTTCACCCCCAAATGTACAATTTCATTCAGCAAGCGCATCAGTCTGCGTCATGTCTTACTGCAGTAGAAGACAAGATTCTTCTGTTAAAAGTCTGTCATCTTGTTGTAAGTGATCTTAAATAAGGTTTACTCTTTACTCCTTATCTCTCTCTCTCTCTCTCTCTCTCTCTCTCTCTCTCTCTCTCTCTCTCTCTCTCTCTCTCTCTCTCTCTCTCTCTCTCTCTCTCTCTCTCTCTCTCTCTCTCTCTCTCTCTCTCTCTCTCTCTCTCTCTCTCTCTCTCTATATATATATATATATATATATATATATGTGTGTGTGTGTGTGTGTATATATATACACACACACACACACACACATATATATATATATATATATATATATAAATCATCATTGGCTGAAATGAATTCATTTCACTGGTGTGACACTGATAAAGTGTTCCAAATCTAACATGCAGCTAATGCTGTATATCCACACTTAATCCTATCTTTAATTCTCAAACTATTTTTACTTCATGTTATTAAAAGTTTTTTGTCAGATGTACATGAATCTCATGCATCATCTCTAGAAGGGGTGTCAAACATGCAGCCCATGGGCCAAAACAGGCCCGCCAAAGGTTCTAATCCAGCCGACGGGATGAATTTGTAAAGTGCAAAAATTGCACCAAAGATATAAACAGTCACGGGTGCCAAACTTGTTTTATTTCAGGTTCCACATACAGACCAATATGACCTCAAGTAAAGTAATATCATCGTAACCTATAAATAATGAAAAAAATATTTCATTACACTTATAAATAATGACAACTCCAAATTTTTTGTTATTTTCATGTTATTTATATCTTTTTTGTTTGGATAGTTTGCAAATGTATATATTTTCATAATTTACTTTTTTGCACCAAAAGAGAAAAAAAATGGAGTTGTCATTATTTATAGGCATAGAATCATATAATAGCCATAATATATTTTTCACATTAAACCCAGAAGAAAATTTGGAGTCATTATTTATAGGCTATTATGCTATTATTTTACTACTCTGGCCCGCTTAAGATCAAATTGGGCTGAATGTGATCCCTGAGAGAAAATGAGTTTGACATCCCTGACCTATTGAGATCTCAAAAGGGTTGGAGTGTGATTTTCCTGTACTTAAATATAAAGACTTATACAGGTTTTTTTTCATGACTGTGGGAACCTCCGACTCCGTTGACTCAGTAAATCAAGCCTCCTTCAGCTTTGACAGAAAATAACCTAAAGATAGGTTAAAAAGGATTTGGCATTTATTACATGAGCCCTGCCTTAAACTAACTTTGGGACCCAAGACAAAGCACGACAAAAATCTTTTTTCTATACTGGGTTGAGTAAAATACATGTTCTATGATGATGTGAATTCATTTCTCCTATTCTCAGTGATAGAAAGTAAAAGTATTCCCACTTTATTCTACTTTTCAAAGGGAAATTTTGTAGTCTCCACTTGCACCACATTTGACAAAAATCATGAAAATATTACATTAACAAACTATCTTTTAACGTTAAAATGTGAATAACCTGAACAAATATGAACCTGAAATGTCTACAGAAAACTAAGTGCAATTTTAATCATATTCTGCCTGTTACTAAACATTTTGTGCTTTTGTAAATCTGATCCGCAATGCAAATGTATAAATAAGTTGAGGCATAATATTGCCAAAATTGCACTTTTCTTCAAAAATTTCATTTTTTTCATGTTAATCACATCTTCATAAAAAAATCATTAAAAATGTCTGACTTAAAATGATTTGATGCAGTGGTGTATTATTACTGTGCCCAGTAGTAGATGACAAATTACATTATGTTCTCCTGTGCCTTTGTCAGCACTACACACAAAGAATTAATATTCAACAAAGATGCATTCTGTAGTATCAAGCCCTTCTTTTACTTTTAATATTTTAAAGGACATTTTGCTGAAAACACTAATGGAGTTTTACTTAGTGCCAGATTGTATTTATAACAGACCTTTTAGATGCAACACAAGGTGTGGGGATTATTTTGCTGATCTGTTCATGTCAGATGTGTGCAGTGTTTTGATAGTAATACTTTTTTTTTTTGTCTGGGTGTCGGAGGAACAACAAATTTGTCTTTTGGGTCTTGGGTTGAAATAGTTTTATTAATAAAGTCTAAGAGAAAGACAGTTACTGCAAAAGGTTTCCAATCAAAAACATCTGGCTCCAATTGCTAATTTTGATCATATATATTAAGCAATGGGCTTTTTCATGTAAACTGTATCAAGATTTGAATAATTCTGCATCCCTTTACGAAATACAGCATCACTGCACCTTTTTGCATCATAAGCACGTCCTTATTCCACTATACACCTAAAATGCCTCAAAATGGAATCTACACTCCAGGAGTTCCACAGAAAACTGCAGGTTTTCAGCAGAACATTCTAACACATCTCTGTCCATAGTATGTGCTTGACAGTTGCCTATTGCTGTTGAATAACATTAAGAATGTGAAACCTGTGGAAAACGTCAGACATGCAAAGAGCTTGTGAGATGCCACTTACCAACACAAATACCACCAAGAAACACAGCAAATTCTTGTGCTTGATTTTTCATTATCAGCATACTGCATTTTTGCCGTTCCATTTATGAGGAAGTCAGGAATGTCCTTTTTGCTAATAATAAATTTTCATGGAACCCAAAGACACTATACAGCTTAGGATAAACAAAATGTTCAGTTTGTTCATTTCCTTACACTGTAGAATTATGATAAAGTAGATTTGTATTTTAGGAAGAGGAGGTATTTATTTGCAAGGCTTTTGAAAGAAGACATTTGAAGACAGAGCTGAAGTGAAATTTTGATTTAGTGATGACTGGTATTTTAATATCAACACCAGCGGTGGTTGGGCATGTTATGTCAATGTATGTCTCAAACTTAAAACCAATGAAAAAAAAAATCCACTGACCTCAACAAATAATTACATTCTAGCTTGTTCCAATGTGAGAAATGAAGGAATAATCCAGGAATCACAGGTGTAGAAACACTATTTTCACATACTTTTATTTCCACGATTCTCCTCTAGCTTTTTTTTTTTTTACATTATTATTTTGTATTTTTTTTACATAAGAACAGACTGTTATACACAGATACTGAAGCTGGGCAAAGGGGGTGAGGGAAGGAGACAAAAACCATAGAAAATGGTGTCTACTCAAGCACAACAAAATCTATGTGTATAAAATTGTGTGGGCTGTTCCACTGTGGAGGCACCAACCACTACCTCAATTGTTTTTTCTTTAAATAGATTAATAAAAATACAATCTTTTAAATGGACCTTTCAAGTGGACTGCAAAATTAAAGAGGATCTAGAAGCATGATGAGCTGATCAATAATGTAGGACAATATGGGTCGGTGATGCGACACAATAAGGAGGGAGGAAGTTGTGGCCGGGTTCAGAGGTGGAATTACCAAAGGACAGGATAAAGGAAAAAAACATTTCTTTTTTTTTTTTTTTTTTTAAAATGGCACACAGCAACTAGCGCTGGCTACTTTTCACCATACACTTCTATACTCAACATGATCAACAGCGGCACACACTGGGGGAAGAGGAAAAAAAAAGCACACTTTTGTGTATTTTCCCATTTGTTCCCATTCACCTGCTAGGTCTGCCTTAAAACTCTCTGTGCTGTAGTGTTTGCTTGTTAGACATGTTTAGTGGAAAGAATAGAGATACTGATAGGGACAAAAAAAACAGTGTGTGTTTTTGACAGATGAAGGGTAGAAAGCAGCGCTGTGTGACAGTGGTAAGGATGGCTCCATGCTGAAAACATGGTGCAACACATACAGACGTGTCTGCAGAACGCTGTGGGGGTCTGTCTGCAGCCAAAAATGCATCGGCCTCATGGTCAAAACACTGCCTTGCCTGATTTCAGTTGCAGCAGCCCCAACTCCCGCTGAGGAAGTGCGACTCATAAATACTCAATCTACGGATACCTAGCTAGCACATTTTTCACTCTTGCATAACACGGAGACCACATACACACATACAAACCACCTATGTGTATCTCAGTTGATGACTTCACAGTCCACTATGACACACACCTCCATTAGGTGGCGCTTCACCAGACTGATCGTCAATTCTCCAGTTTGAAAGCAGCACAGGGAGGTAACAGGAGGGAGATGGGAAGGTAAGGGGAACAGGGACAGCCCTCCTGGAGTCACAGAGCTCAGGAATGTTGGTGTGCCTTCTGTTTTTTTTGTTTGTTTTGTTTTTAAAAATAGTATCGTTCAAATCACAGATCCGTTGATTAACCTGGCTGAGGTGGAGCTGGGCCCCTCGTGTTCTGAGGAACCAACATGGCCGCCCTTTTGCTCAAGTCAGGGAGGCCAGTTACCAACAGCCCCCCCACACTAGCAGCACTGTGGTCTTCTCTGAGGCCCCTGGCTATCTGCCTGCCTGCCTGCTGGCCTTCCTGCCTGATGGCGGGTTAAGCGGTTATCTTGGACTTGGAGGATGGAGCCATGCACAGAGTGGCCTGTGGGATATGTGGAGAGAGCCTGGAGCTAGGGGTACCTGGGACCCTGTCATCTGTTGGCTGGGAAGTAGTTAGGGTCCAGGTAGTTGTACCCTGTGCTCTGCGGCAGGCAGTAGTCTCTGTCCAGGAAGGGCTGTGTCTGGTTCACCGGCTCCAAGTGATGGTTAGGTTTGTGGGTCTCTGTTGTGAACAAGCTGGAAGATGACAAAACGTGGAGTTGGTCAGTAGTAATAATAATAATACTAATAATACTAATAATACTACTACTACTAATAATAATAATAATAATAATAATAATGTGTTGCTCTAAACACAGACGATACAACAAAAAAACAGAGCTGATTCATTACAATGCCTCACTCTGAGCTCAGATTTTAATGGTCATATCGAAGATTCATGAAGTTTATGTTCTGCTCTGAGCCAAACGTTGGCTGATGGTGGCTGACTCCATTTCTGAGTTGATGAGTGTGTCCGTTGTCTATATCAATAAACAAACACAATAAACTTGTTCTATACAGAGGACTTGGGTCATTTTTTTCTTTGAAAATCCTTACACATCCTTATTCATCTACAGACCCAACAGTGTGCTAGTTACCTTTAGCTTAAAATACTGGCCTTCAGCTAATGACAAAAAAAAGTTAACTATTGCCAGCATAACACAGGGCAATATCACAGCTCGTGTTTATATCAATGGTTAGTGGCATTTTTGATTTTGCATTTTCATTAAAAGACTGGAATTAAAGAGGTTCCATTTAACCAATTTTATCTATTATCAAAGGTAAACATTTTCCGTTTCTGAGCCAGGGAGGGAGCACACCTAGGATTTCTTCACAAAACTCAGTTTTCTTTTGGGCTTTCATGGCAGTTTGCTTTTAATGCATTTAAGTCAAAATCATTTTAATCAATTTTGTCATTGCTGTTGATGTGTTTATCACTACACTATGTCCTTAATGGCAAAATATATTGAGGATGATTTTTCAATATTACTTATAAGGTTATTAAATGAATATTTAAATAAACCAGCTATACATGATATAGCCTGTGAGTACCATATATTATCTGCATTCCAGTGTAGTATAAAAATGTCTTCGGTCATTTAGTGAGCGGTCAAGTGGCACGTTTCCTGTTTGGCCCAAGGCTCTCCATTTACCATAATAGATTCTTGTTATAACTGGTGCAAGCAAAGTAGACCCTACTCCAATACCAGAGATGGGAGAGCCTCGGGCACCGCCCACAGGACATCACATTCCGAAAAGAATCAAAACCTTCCTCAGAAATGCAATCAGCGTATAGGTACAGAGGTAATACTACATACATGTTTATAAGAGGCTGGACAGCTCAGTGGGTAACACTGCTGCCTTCCATTTAGGAGGCCAGGGTTTGAATTCTGGATCAAGTGGTAATATTGACATCTTTTAGCCCTTATGTTGACTTTCTATTTCTTTTTAGTGCCATGTGATCTACCTGTACTACATTCACCACTGGTCTAAATACATTGGCCATATTATCAGTGGAAAAGACACTTGACACTTGTCAGGGACATGACTGACTTTAACAATAGAGTCATGGAAAATATGTATGTTTGAAGGATAGAGGGGGGAAATACATGACTGAAAATGTATAATGTGTAATTTTACTTCAATTAAATTAATATTTTAAAATAGTGGTGCATGTGCTTTGATGTATCCTAGTGGTGATATATGGTTATAGTGCTTCCGAAAACTGACTTGTATACTGTGCCCCACCAAAAAATTATTTCACCAGCCGCCACTGCATGCAGTACATCTGAATATTAATACAGTTTGTAGTGAACTGTGAATTAAGGTCTATACCCATCATTTCTTTCGTAAATCAGACTGGAAGCAGTTATTTGTGTAAGATAAATCAAAAATAGAGGATCTCACCAGTCGGAACAGTTGGAACAAAAGTCAACAGAGTTGTCCGGCGGACAGTCCTGACAGTGCCACCTCACTCCCTGGATGGGCTCCATGCCGCAGACATCACACTGAAAACAAGGTTGTAGAAAACAGGTTAGGTTCATCAATATCCTTTTTTTCTTTTAAACCAGGTCTTGTCCACTCCAATATGAATATTTTACACACATTTTCCGCTACATTTTGCCTTCAAAAAAACAACCTAAACATAGCATTTTTATAAAACATCCTCCAAAGTGAAGATTTTCAACTCCAGTTTATGTACATCTGTGTTCACATATAAAACTGAGCAAAATATTGTAAAATGAAAGTCACAAGGAAAGATTTTATGGTGCAAGTACAAGATTACAACATTAACCCTAAAAGTGCACAAGGTCTTTACTTACAAGGCCATACTTGGACTATTGCCTTCCTATATCTGTAGCTTAATAACAAAAAGAAGTCTTGATTCTAATTGTCTGCGATCAAATGATCAATTGTTCCACTCTGTGCCATATGCCCATACAGAACTGGGTAAAAGGGTATTTGTCTACTCTGCTCCTTGCACATGGAATATGCTGCTGAAAGACTGGAAACTGACTGAATTGATCTCCTTAAATGCTTTTAAATCCAAACTCAAAGTGCTAGAAACTAACTCAATAACTTGCCCTTGTTTCATAGTTTGACTTGTCCCATAAATTTTTGTATGTTGTAACTGAGTTGTATTTCATGCTGCCTCTTGGCCTGGACTCCCTTGAAAAAGGGGTACTTAATCTCAATGGGATTTCTTCCTGGGCAAATAAAAAAGTAAAAGTTTCAACACAACACACAAATAATATTAAGAAGCAACACTGTAATACGGTACTCTTTGTGGCTTAATATCTGTAGCAAAATGTCATATATTGTTGTATATTATACTGGTGTGTGTATTTCAGACCTGTCTTTTACAGGGTGTTTCTGAGACCACTGTTAAAAACGAACACTTGCATGCAGGTTAATGTTTTTTCCTAGCATCCCTTGAACTGTCTAAATATGCCACTGCTATTAGAAGTATTAAATGAATATCTTAATCCTCTAGACTTATTATTTTACTAACCCAACTTACTAATGCAGAAACTTATTGTGTATTGTGTAGTAGGGTGTCACCTTGTAGCCTACGTGCCGTACACTCGTCTTATCTTCCTGGATCTCCTGAAGCTTCTGTTTTTTCAGCCTTTTCAGCTCCAAAAGCTCTTTGTACTCTGGCAAATTTCTCAACTCCACAGGTACACCCTCATCGTCCTGGGTGTGCAGGAAGGCGGACAAGTATGCAACACACAAACAGAAAAAGTGAGACAAAGAGCATATGACTGATAGGCATCGGGATATCCAGACAAAAACAACTCTGCGTGACTCTGGGGACATGATACAGCTGTTCTTTCGATGTTTTGTACCCTGCCGACAAAACATGCTGCCATTATTGATCAGTCTAATATTAGCAGAACAGGAGTTACTTATCCGTAAACACCAATCTTTTGCTTGTCAGATATGTTGAAGCAAGCAGAGATTGTCTTTCAGCCTAAAGGACATGGGTGCAAACCTCAGTGTCCTTCACAGAAATGCTGAATCCCTTTAGCCTGACTCAAACTCTGACGTCATTTAAAAGAAGGCGAGGGTGTAAGGGTGAAACTTTCAGTCACACTTTGAGGTTTTGACAGGATATGTTTGGGAGAATCTCGCTAAGCTGCTGACGCATTTGCCCGCGGCACACTTTTAAATTGTTCTGCAAACATGGCCAAAGTAAAGGACAACCTGGTGAAGTGAGAAATTATTGTGGGCCACGCTAGCAACACCTTTACAACTTTACTTGGTACTGGTGGTGTCAGAGGTTTTGTTAACGTGCTGGTGGAGCCGGGAGCCTGTGTTCTCAGCAGGGCAGGACGACCTGGCTTCACTTAAAGGTTACTGCCATCAAAGGAAGAGGGAGAAAATGTCAGTGCCTGGATAACGGTGAGAATTACGAGTCAGGCAGTTCAAATTGAAAGAGGCGAGGCTGGACGGGCCCTGTGTTCTCATTTTACTAATTTTAACAGTACACACTGCTTCAAATGGAGGAGAGCTAAAGACCTGCACGATGGAGGGTCAAATACTCATAAGAGGGCCAGTCTGACTAGAGTAGAGCAGTCCTGTCTGAAACACATCCAATTGTGTCACATCTTTAAAACCACTAAACAGCATTGAACATGAAGCTTTACTGTACCCTCTATTTAATGCTTTTAGAAAGAAGGGGGTCAGACTGACATTGACCGAGCAGAGGAGGAAGTGTCTATGATTAGCTCAATTATGCACCTGCTACATGATCGGTGACACAAGGATCACTTACAAGATACTCTCTCTCTCTGAAAATGCATGAAGATAAATGACAACACAACTGACCGAATCATCAGCAGAAGGGTCCTGCGCAGCACTGTAGTATGCCGCGCGCTCGTCGTCTTCATCCATGTAGACTGGAGGCTCATAGGAGGTCAGGAAAGTAGATGGCCGGTACAGGTGCTTATTTAGATGATGCTGCCTTTTACTAGAGGCCTGTGGAATTAACAGAAGCAAAACCACTTCATTTGAACCAGTTGTTCTTTAAGATTTTGGTGTATTGACAGTAGCCGTAATTGTATTTTTCTATGTTCTATATTCTTAAACACACTTCCACTCAGATTTTAATGAGATTAGTTATCCAGTCAAGTTAAACATCTTTGCAGTTGTTACCTTTTTAGTGTACATGCACAGGTTGGGTGTTCTTCCAGGGACAGGGATGCCAGCTTTTGTCAGTTTGATGAAATACTTCTGAACCCTACTGGCAACCTGAAATGTTTTAACAGGAAAATTGCTATGTTAATATTTTCCAACTGAGAAGCAGCTGTTTGAAGTAATTGAGGTCATGCACATGGAGCTTTCAGGTACTTGCAGGGGGTGCAGTTATCACATGGAATGGTCTAAGCCTTTTAGTGATGCAAAATGTGTGTTTTGGCAAATTCTAATTCTTTTTCAATCCAATCTGTCAATGTTAGGAGAGGCTAATTAAATAAAAATCACACACAAAATTATGTAAACAATGGCACAGCTGTTTCTTGGATACACGGGTCTCCTCAGTCACCTGTTTTGCTGTTCGATTGCCGAGCTCATCAGCGATCTTCTGCCATCTCCTGGACTCCACTTCCTCAGGAGGAAACTTCACAAGAAGCTGCTCCAGTTTTTTCTAGAAGAGACACAAAACTAAAAACCATGCTCGGCCCAATGCCTGTTTATTTCCAGTACATCTCAAAATGTATTGATACAGTAGTATTTAAAGTGTATTTTTACTGGTCATACTTACAACATTAATTGTGCTTTGTGTATTACTTATAAGCAAGAGAGGCACAAATTCAGTTTAAAAAAAAAAAATCACCATAAATGCACCACACTGGACCTTTTTATTACATGAATTACGCACAGGGGCAGAACCTATGGGGAGCAGCCATTGCCGGTTGGAACTGACGTACCATCATTGTTTCCAGGAGTGCGAGTAAACAAGCAGCAATCAGTGAGCAGATTGAGTGGAAAGCATGTGTTCACGCTTGTTTGAGTAGCCGTAAGCTTTGCACTCCACTGTCCTAGACATGCGACCCAGCCCTGGCCAATGATGTGTTATCTTAGAATGGTGTCTGCTGTATGGAGTCAGAGACCACTCCATCGCAGCCCAGGTAATCACACAATACAACAAGTTTGCATCACTTCTGGTGCTGGAATAGCCCGTGAAGAAGGCAACATGTCGCTGACCATGTCTGATGACCAAGCAGTGACTTAGTACTCACGCATACTTGACAACAATCTATGATGAAAGTTATCTGACGGAACCGCTAGTATTATATGAGATCTTTTGAAAGAGCTAGCGATGAAAATTCACAATGGGTACCCTTTAATCTGTGTTTAATGTTAACATATTGTGTTTTGTTATAAACACTGAATCCACCATTCAAAGTAAAGTGTGAATCTGGTTCACAGCAAAACAAGGACTGCAACTAACAATTTTCTCATTAATAATTCATACAATTCATATACTGTTTTATAAATTGTGAGAATACAAAACATAGTTTTTCATGTCAATCAGAATGTAAGTGAAACAAGAAAAGCATTCAGAGAGCGCAGACCTCCACAAAGACAGATCAGTGCCCCCCCCCACCCCACCCCCCTGATCACCACCAAAATTGAATCAGTTGTTCCTTGTGCCAGTATCAACATTTCCTGAAAATTTCATGAAATTCCATCCATAACTTTTTGAGTTATCTTGCTAACAAACAAACAAACAAACACGCAAACACACAAAGCAGTGATTACAATACCTCCTGGCGGAGGTAACAAGTGTTGTATACAAGGGCTCGAAAGATTGAGATTTTTGTCAAATAGGTATTTTACGATGATTCTTTAATGACAATCCAGGAATGTAGAAGGTCATAGGACTGACCTTAAAATTAACCTTTTCATTTTTTATAATGAGAATAGTGAAATCTGAAAAAGCTAGGTAAAATATTCTGATAAAATACAGTGGTGGATCTAAAATATTTTATTCCTACCTGTTCCTCCACAGTCCACAGCTGGTTAAATGTGTCAGGTTTGTTTGGGTGACAAATCCTCCCCCTGATCATCTGTCAAGGAAACACAAATGACAGGCACGTTATTAAAAAGCCAGCCACAAAACAAAAATAATGGGAACTCCACCTCTTGAAAAACTGTGTATATGAACTGCCTGACACTCTGAATCTGTCAGTTTGACAGAGAAAGCAGATGAGACTTGGAATACGTCACCAGGGAAGATGTGGAAAACAGTGACTGTTTCGTCTCACAAAAAAAGCCTGTTAGAATTCACACAGTGTAGACTGGGAGAATGCAAATGTGCATGCACAACACAAACAGAGAGCAGCAGAAATAATCAAGGTGCTGTTTACTTGGGACTAAATGCTCAGTGCCCACTAATCCTGACAATGCTTAAGAAAGAAAAAACTCTTACTACCCTTATGATGAGAGAAAAAATATACACACAGCAGAGGCCAAGAATAAGAATCAGAGGAGTGGGCTACTTGTGTTTCCACGGATACAGTAATAAGCAGATGATATGTAGGGCAACCTGCGGGAGATGTGTGACTCACCAGCTACAGTTAGGAGCAGATGTAACTCCTCCTGCTCTAATGACTTACTGAGAAACAGAAGCAGCAGCAGATTGTTTGGGCTGTTCATATTATTTTAGCAGGAAAAACAAGTATACCTGCATCTGCCTGCCATTCTCTGGAGCATCACTAGTGGGCAGAGAAGAGTACATGGTGGAGGACTCCCCTTCCTTCTTGGGCTCGACTGGACTTTTTGGTCGAACAGGCAAACCTGAAGAAAAAAATACGCACTATCTGAATTTAGACTGTCAAGACTCAATTTTAAAGGATGGACACTGTCAAATGGAAACATACCTTTGTCAAAGATTAATTTAAGTCGCCTAGTTTTTCGTTTCTTGTCACAGAACTCTCTTTCAAAGTCACCCAGGCCTGAGGTGTACTGCTCCCATGCAATTTCAGGAAGCTGGACCACTCTCTGGGGACATGGCAAGCCCAAA
This sequence comes from Sphaeramia orbicularis, assembly GCF_902148855.1. Lineage (NCBI taxonomy): Eukaryota > Metazoa > Chordata > Actinopteri > Kurtiformes > Apogonidae > Sphaeramia > Sphaeramia orbicularis. Next base: position 9,085,951 of record NC_043973.1, read on the forward strand.
TTCACCTAGAGGTTAAGGAATAAAAGGTCAACATCACTTAAATGTGAACGCACAAGCTCTACTTAAAGACAACACAGCCAGAGAAATGAAACCGGCTTTTCAGCTGCTCATTCATGACAGTCAAACCACAGACAATGACAAACTACTACTACCTGATGTGATTAACAGAGTCTAGCATTTTTCAGAAGTGTGTTGTGTAAGGAGAGTGCTTCTGTATTACTGTAAGCACCATCATTTCACAATTTCACACTCATACCAATTAACATAAGCACACAGGTCAAAATGCAATTTTAGAGCCGATACTGAGCTTGCTCCCACAACAGGTGCTCTATATTTCCCTGAATGCACTCATGTTTTAGTGAGTAAACATTCAACAAGACCTAAAGCAGTAAAGGCAACAGGCATACCCAAACCAGTTGGATACCAGTGCAGAACTAAATCTGTCGCCAATCAGAAAAGGAATTGTAACATGTTGTGTACTGCACTCAACAAACCCCTAAATATTTATTCAAACAACATTTGACTTAGCAAGGCATTCCTGAGAAAAACTAAGAAAAAGAAACAAAATGGCCTGTTTCAGAGAGTGGCTGATGCAAAGCTGCACAGCAACCAACTATATATAATCCTACAAACACACACAAGGTATACGTCACATTGCTAACAACTGGTACAAGGTGTGCAAATTTAAAACTGTCAAGCACTCAGCTTTTCAGCTTCAACACAGGTTTTGTTTTCTTTACCCGTTTCTGTAGCTGTTCCACAAAGCTGATGGGACTTTCAAGTGCCTCTCTCTGTTGTCGTGCCAGAGTCTCCAAGTCCAGGATGGCCTGTGTGCGTTGAGCCTCAAGAACTCCAATGGTCTGCAGCAACCTCTGATAACTGGCAGAGGGCAGAGTCAAGTTAGACGTAAGTCGAAGGAAACGGACTGCTTACATTATTTAACCTGACACTTGCAATGCTGCAGTGCATCAAACTTTTAGACCCCAGACTATGCATAATTCAACCATGGTGTTGTGAACCTAAATAAATGCACAAGACATCAGGCATTCTCTAACCCTCCCACCTATTTGGCAAATGATGTGTATACAGATGCTACTAGGTCTTCCCAGAGCCTATGATGATGGCAATTAAATTCTCTAAAACTGCTCTTAGGCAATACCTTTTGTGGATGTTCAGACAAGAAAAAAAAAAGCCTGTTGAAGAAATGCATTAAACAGCTAATCTCTGCAGTGACCAGGCTGAAACGCACTTAATTTTTTTTGCAAATATCAAAACCTTCACATGACAAACACTTTGGCTTTTGCAGTGCTTGGGGAGCCTTCAGTGCTGAAGAAGTCTGACCTTTCCACTCACACCCCCTGGGGCAACAAGAGAACTGCAAACTGAGCTGTCAATGACTAAGTGTGGGACTGACTCAGGTGCCTTTACAGTGTGAGCAGAGCCAGAGGAATTGACAGGACTGTGGCAACATCCTGCATAGCCATAACCTAATGCAGGTGTTCAGTGAAGCAAAGTGAATCGATCTTCCCTAACAGGACATGAATGAAAATCAATGCAAAGGACGCAATTTATTCAGCAACTGCCTGTGGTTTGAAAATCCTACGAGCACAATGTTCAGATGAGTCAACTCGTGTTTAACCTCGTATTGCTTTTGTTACAGTATGAAGGATTGCTGACCTGCAACTCATTGGTTTGTGGAGGGCTACATGAAAGAACATGTTTGTTTAATGAAATAAAGGTTCTACAAAAAACTACTGACAAAAACTGCATTGTGTGTATTACAAAATAAGATACACTAAAAAGTCTTTACCTTGGGTCACACGAGCATTGCAATTTTGGTGAATATGAAATCTATGGTGCTGTTCTTTCTCAGCTATTAGACCAGCAGATGGCTACTCCTAACAAATACCCCTTACCACAAAAAAACAACTACACTACACTAATACTGACCATTTCTGAAAAATAAAAACTAAACCTCAAACCTACATTAAAAACTAATTCAAACTCAATCTACACTACACCAAAATAAAAATAAAGCCAAGTGAAAAGGGTTAACTTATTCTGTTGAAGTGTAAAATAAAAATCCTCCCTTTGCAACATTACCATAAAAAATACTACTGTGTATGTTCTTTACTATAAAGTGATTCTAATTCAAATGTCAGGTCTTCACAAAGACGAGCAGCTAGCATGCTGACTTCCTTACATGAACAGATGATCTGTGCATTGATCCGTTTTAGGGAAATGAAGGGGACTTGGCTCTGCTTTGGTGTGTGCTGGACTCCCTCCAGGTGTCCAGGGACAAGCCTGGTGTTCCATTGCCACCTACTGGGCCCGAGGGCCACTGACAAAAACTGGTGCCAAATGAAAAACTGGCCAGAACAGTCATCTTGCTATGTTAATGCCTACTAGTCAGGGATTGAGACTTGCTTCAGGAAAACTTTACATGATAAAGGCTGAAGGAACTGGGCCAAGCCACTAAAAAAATGTGAGACAAGCTGTCCTACACACACACACACGCACACACACATATCATCAATCATGTCAGTGTTGATTCTCCATATTCAGCAACCCTAAAATGCCTAGTCATGCTTCCCTAAAGTGACTCTTCACTGAATTGATCTGAGCTCTCAAAAATACTTCTTACTCAGCACAACCAAACCTTGGCACGACACAGAAACTTGATCAAATTACCTTGCAATACGAGAGCAGTGAAATCTTATTCCATAGCTGTTCTCCCAAATTTGAAATATTAACCAACACTAATGTCACAGATAACAGACCCTTAAAGACCCTAAAGACAGCCCCCTCCTACAAACCACGAATCAGCTGACCTGCCACAGTGCAGTTAGCAGAGCCTGACTGAGCGCAGCATGGGAGCTGTCCACTAACATAAACATCCATTCCAGTATGACAAATGACAAGAACACCAGACATGGAGAAGGACTCGGAAAGAAATCCCTTTTCTTCTAAAATAACCCTTTTTGCTGGGAAAACACAGGACAGGAGCAATCATCACAGTCATTATACATCCAATCTCCTTGGGCTTTGGAAATCTGACAATTGGCAACTAATTCACACAATCATGACACCAGATTGAAGGTGGAAATTAAAAGCTGAAAACATGTTAACTTAAACAATAGGATGCAGCTATACTTAGATGCAAACCAATGTTTTCAAAAATAGCTGACTTAATTAAACACCATCTATGAGTTGGCGGTGCTAAAATCCACATATACGTAAAGCAAAACTATCTCTACATTTGTTTTCAGAAGATGAAGGCAGAAAAGGCATAGAAGTTTTTTTTCCATCATGTACATGGGATCTTTTGTAGCTGTAGTCATCACCCAAAAATCTATATTCCAGTAGGGTAAAGTTATTGTTCTGTCAGCAGCAGAAGAGCAACAGTCATGTAAGCAAGTGGTTCACAACCTGGAAGTCAGAGTCCTTCAGAACAGCTCCAACATACACCTGACAGTTTTGGGATACTCAAATGGACAAGAATGAGGAAATAGTCCTGATGTTCAAAAACAATTTTGAGGTCTCTTAATTTCTTGGAAAATAGTAAGTCCTGCCTTAGTGGTCTTTTAAAAGGTTTTCAAATATTGCCAATTTTGACATTTCTAGACAAGAAAAATTTTAATTGTTTACAACTCAAACAACCTAAGCCGGAGGAGTGTAAAAAAAAATTGAAAAAGAATTTGCTTGAATTGGAAGGATCATGACCAAAAAGAAAGAAGTAAGTCCAGGAACCACCAATGTAAACCAACTAATCAACACCAGTGCATGATTAATATGGGACTGTTTACATACACACCAATATTCTGCTATTATTCTGACTAGGACAGTGCAATGCATGCCATATTCGTGGAAATTCCAAATTAGGTCTAACATTTTCCAATTAAAACTTGTGGGATTTGTTTATACTATGCCCTTGCAGCTACTTTCAAACATTCTGGAAGCTCTGAATATCAACAGGTAGTTGGATACATAAAAATATTGCAGTATCAGTTTTTCCAAGATGGTGGATGTAGGAATGAAACTGAAACTGACACAAAGAATAAAAATGGTACTCGTGGTTCTGGCCAGTCCACTTTTCTATGCTACTGACATGCAAGGTTACATATTATTCTTTGTGGTTCTTCGAGGTTCATGTGGACTTGTTTAGCTCTTTTTGAAAATGTTTAGTCTCTCATCCAAGAGACTTCTTCAGTTCTAAAAGCTGGTGAGGGGAATTTGGACGTATAAATCTGTGGAGGGAGTGTTCTGTGTAGGTGTTAATCCATATGCTAATGAATTTAAGTCGTAGGGTCACAGAGAGGGTGTGGTCCTGGGGGACTAGGGTCGTTGGTGGGTATTGTGTACACAAAAGAGACAAAATGTTTTCAAAACAGGTAAACAAGTCCCGTTCAACCTAGAGGAACAACCAAGAATGATGACCTGGGCAAATGAGAACTGACACAGGCATAAGAGTACATATGTTGCAACACTGGAATATGCATGGGTGTGCGTAAACAAGAGCATTTGTGGACTACTAATTTCCATTATCTATTTAGTCAGCCTAGTAGAAATGTTGACAATTTTGGAGTAAGAGCAAAAACACCATGAATATTTTGTGTATGTATGTGTATTATTTTAAACACATTAAAACTGATTCTCTTGAAATACTGCAGTGCTCTCATCACCTAGATATTGTCATCTCTTTCATTATATGACTGATCGATTCAAAACCACAGAGCAAAAGTAATGCAATGATTACAGAACACAATGATGAAGATGTGTAAGAGTTACATCAACAGAAAGATTAGGAGAGACTAGAATCCCCTGGGAGCTTCTACGTACTCTTTGTTGTGTTTAAGGGCCAGGTGGTCAGACTCAAAGTAATACACATCTGGCTCCTCTTCTTCCTCCTCTTCCTCAGCAGCCTGACTGCACATCACCTCCTTATTGGTCTTGGTATCCTGGACCTCCATGGGTCCACTGTCCTCACCACCTACCCTGTCTCCAGAATCCACAGAGACAGGCTCCTCATTAGAGGGGCACAAAGAGTCCAAAGGAACATGTTCCTCCACCATGGGGGAGTCCTCCTCCTCCCCCAGCCCTACCACCACCTCCCCCTCTTCCCTTACAGGACCATTGTCTCTAGGAGGTGAGCTGGGCTTGGAGGAAGAGGATTTGCCACCAGTGGCAGCCCTCCTCGGTGAAGTCCGCAGGGTGTATCTGTGTTCATAGAGCTCTGAAAAAGTGGGGGGTGTGCTGGGTACTGGGGGGTTGCACTCTGGCTCTGTTGGGGAGGGGGTTGGTGCTAGTGGGGGTGTAGTTTCTCCTGAGTTGCTATTGTTGTTGATTGGACTATTGTTCCTGTTGGTGGTGTTGCAGGAGGTGGAGGCAGAGGCTGCAGCTTCCTGCACCGGCGTTAGTGACCGACCATTGGTGTCGCTCTCGCTTTCCGTCACCTGCTCCTCATGAGCCAGACACAAAGGGTCGCCCACCACGTCAACCTCCACCTCCTGCACCTCCTGTTCCTTAGCCACTATCAACTCAGGTACAGGATCCTCTGAAGCAGCCTCAAATGTCTGCACAGATGAGGCTGACAGTTCTCCTGAGCCAGAGACCTCCATCTGCACAGGGACAGAGTTTCTACAAGGCACAGCAGGGTCAGGCGATGAGGGAGCCCCTGTCTGACTGCCATTGAGCAGTGACGGGCAGTTTGTGGCAGAGGTAGGATTTGCACTAGTCTCTTCAGAGAGTGTGCAAGGTTCCTCTGCTTTATTCTCTCTGAGTCCATTAGAGGCCTTGTGAGCATTAGGGGGCTGAGCAGCCCCATCACACTCCAAATGACCATCCCCTGCTTTTTCTTCCGTCAGTTCACCTTCCTCTTTATTGATTATAGGTGAGGCAGAGTTAGCAGAGTTTTGGCTGGGAAGTTCTTCACAATTTTTGTCCTTGTTAGACTCTGGGACAAAGACTGGACTTTCAGGTTTCAGAAGCTCAGGTTCCTCCTCGTGTCCCTGAGACTCTCCAGAGCGGGAGCACCGCTTTGCCCTTTTGATTTGAGGAGAGGCATCCCGTGCCCCCTTTCCTCTATCACAGTTCTCGGACTTCTCAAGACTAATGTCTTTTTCCAAGCAGGATAAACCCCGCTTCCTGGAGCTGGTCCATTGTTCCACCTCAGCTGGTGATGTATTTGACTCAGTTACCTTGCCCTGTAATAAGGTCTGCTGCTGACCATCTTGCGGAGCATCCTGCTTCGACTGCTGTTTGTTGTCCTGTTTCGACTCCTGCTTGGTGTCCTGTTTCGACTCCTGCTTGGCGTCCTGTTTCGACTCCTGCTTGGCGTCCTGCTTCGACTCCTGCCTAATGTCCTGCTTCGACTCCTGCCTAATGTCCTGCTTCGACTCCTGCCTAATGTCCTGCTTAGCATCCTGCTTTGACTCCTGCTTGGCATCCTGCTTTGACTCCTGCTTGGCATCCTGCTTCGACTCCTGCTTCTTCTTGGGCGACCTGGCCCTTGGTAGAGGAGACACAGAGGTCTCCTCTGGTTGGGCAATGCTGCGGTTCCTGAGGGTTCGACCACAAAAGTTCTCATCCAATCCATTGAGCCCCACTGATGACCTTGTGACACGCGAGGAACGGGATGCGGCCATACTACGGCGGGTGCCTACAGTCTCCTCATTCTGGTGCTCTCTCCTCTGCAGCAGAATGTGGGCACCTGTAAAACACAAAGATAGATATACTTCAATAAGACAATGAAATGAACATGCCACTAATGTCACAAGGTTTTGTTTGGATTCTCTGGTCAAAGCTAAAAATGAATGCAGCATCAATACTCTGAGGTGTTTCAAATGAAAGCGTCCACCAAAAGGCCTTTGTTAAATACCGCTCAGGTCATTTCTCAGCTCACACCAGAGGGTATTGATTTCTCCCGTCATTGTAGCTAAGCAACACCATCTGTCCACAGGCAAAACTAGATGTCTTATCTTAGTTCTGTACAAAAGAAATACATTTAAAAAGGTGTAAGAGTTTCACTGGCAGAAGATAAGACAAGAAAGAATAAGGTCAGATCTCCCATCTAACCTAATAAACCAATCACTTAATGTCTTATGACACTTCACAAATGTCACAGCTTCCAGTCTCATCTGTATGTGCACTGTAACTCAAGAGAAAAAAGGTGACTGGAATGTAGTGCACAATTTAGGCTAAATAATGAAAAGGCTCAATGCTGTCAAGGAAGTAATTTTGCCAAATGGTTAAATACCTGCCTTTAGAAACAAAAATAATCACATAAAGCAAGCCAATATAGAGAGTATACACATTTGGTGGAGGATTTCCTTCTTGCCGATATTATGGCTTATTCCACCTCACCAAGAATAAATATAATTTACCTCTTCACTGACTTCTGACTCTGTACCTACACTGCAAGACTTACATGCAATTCAAAAGAGATAACACTGCCAACACAGTTTTGTCATCACACTCTGTAGGCTTTTTTATCTCTTTATAACAGGTGTGCAAGTGGACCAACAGGCAGCAATCCTTCTGTAACTCATCAAAGCATACAAAAATGAAATGGTCTGACAACAACAATCCTACACAAGGTTTAGAAGCTGAGTGTAGAAATTCATAGAGGCTTAGGACATGGCAATAAACTTCCTGACAAACTTTAAGGCGGAACAAAGCTATCCAAACTGGCTCTGTGTGTTACTGAGGCATCTGCAAATGACAAATGAGACACATTACTGTGTATGAAAACAAAAACCCTGGGTTTTTAATGTGAAACGTAACATGAAACAGATAATCTAGTCATACAATGGAATTTTCTTTTTTAACTGTGACTAAAGTTACTTTATGAGCATTAAGGCACTGGGTTCAACATAATCTTAACAGAAGTTACTTAACTATTTAGTGCATATATAGCTTTCTTTCTACAAAATCACACTATCCTTTCATAAGCAGCATCTCAATTGTAACAACCTTCCTACCAAGTTTAAAAAGAATCCGACGTGAAAAACCTGAGAAAATTGACAAATCGAAGACAACCGCCAACAGATGTGTACACATCTAACAATATTAAGCATTAAAACACAAAAAATAAACTTGCTTTATAAGCTTAACCATAATGCTTTAATACACTTTGTCATATCTCTGCCTTAATTCAGTTTTACAGAAGTTGGTAATCTGGTTACCTATATGCACATCTTTGTGAAGTTAAAAAAAAAACAAAAAAAACACTGTAATTCCAAAGAACATTCCCATTCAACACACAGAAACTTTGACATTGAAGTATTCTCTATTCTAGATCACGACTCTGGTTAATAAATCTAACAACAGAGGACGGTGAAAAAAAATCTACTCTGAAAAGGTTGTGTGAGAAAGTGACATTCAGGGAGCACTGTCCTTTAGACGACACAATGTAGTTCAATGTAGAGGACAGAAATTATTGCATCCATTAGTGTTATGGACAGGCTTTTCATTTACATTTACTCCAAGTACAATCAATCTATGGACTGACCTCTGTCAAAACTAATTTGAAAGCATTCTGTTGCCTTTCCTTGGACAATCCTTGCCTTTTTTAACACTACATTTGGACAGCTACGTCAAAAGTCAGAATCCACACCAGCTACAAATACATTTTGATAATGTTCCTATGGGGTCAAGCGTCACCTGGAACAAGCCCTACCACATGCACATATTACTCACACTCCAATAAAGACTCCAGCTGAGAAAGCTAATGTGATTTGTCCATGCATAAAATAAGAGACTGAAAGAAAGAAAAACAGAAAGGAGAGAGCAGGGGGCAGGTTATTCAGACTGAGCAGTCACCCTCAGACTCGACATGGCAAAACTAATTAAGCCTGCTGGCCTACTATGAAAAACCTGAAAAATAATGACTACTAAAAATTATTAGTAGCCACTTAGTTGAATAAGATTATGGAAATTTTCCCAGCATTTTCAAAAATTAACATATGGCTGGCAAAGACGAAAAGACCTAAATTAATTATAAATAAAAGTCTACTGCTGCATTCTATGCCGTATAAAGTTGCTGTTATTACATTCCAAATGTCATAATCTCATCTAAGATCCTACTCATGTCAAACCTATATAATTAAAAAGTGAAGTGTTAAAGCGTTTAATGAAAATAGCAAACCATGTTATTACTCAACAGTCCTTAAAAGATCTAATAAGATATTGACTTATTAAAACTTTTTGGTTCTCGTTTTAAGTATCGACTCTATTCATATTTGCTTCAACACAATATTCTTCCATGTCTGACAACTTATCCTGACTGCTGGACAACACCAAAGTGCAGTCACGGGTAGGAGTGTAATAATACAAATGGATCAAAATATTTAATGTGTCAATACAACTACAGAGACAGGAGCCATGTGTTATTGAAATTCTCCATCTACTCACTTCCTGTTCGTTTATAAAGCGCGTGTTTGTCTGGGAAGTTATGGCAGCACGTGCAGATTACCATGACAGACTGTGACCTAAAATTTGTTATCATTAAACTGGCCAAGACTTAAGAACATTAGACACTAACTGAATCACTTAACGCACATCAAACAAGCAAAGTGTGATCAATATAGCTGACAGACAGCTACAGTCATACCCGATGTGATGAGCTTAAATTATGAAATATATCTTATGATAAACAAAGAAGCTGTGAATAGTACTTTATCGTCGTATGTACTGTTGCTGACCTGTAGTAAACACTTCAACCAGGCCTACTGGCAACAAAAAACCACGAGGTGGTCTTGGTATACATACCGATGAGAATCGCTCAAATCCCAACATCCCCGCTAATCAGCTGCCGCGAGCTCAATGCAACAAAGTTGGAGGCACGAGGATGCTGTTAAACTAGCGAGGCTCGAGTCTGTTGCAGCTGCACGTGCCGTTGGCCAAGTTAACATTAGTTTGCAGCAGATGAACTAACGCCATAAAGTTCACGATTTACAATCCAGCGACATGTTTAGGAGAAAGAACACAGTTGGTTTATGAAGCGGGCAAAGGCTACATGTTAGCATGGATCAACTTCCAAGCAAACGTTACTTGACCTAGCCTGCCGTTTAGCGGGCTAACCTTAGCAAACTAACTTACCGTCAGCTCGGTAGCTAAATATAAAACATTAACGCTGAAGATACCAATGTGTAGACTGTTGCACCCATGAAATTAATTTCCAATCTTATACGCGCTACATGATGCCCAATGAACAACTACATAGAAGTGTAACCTAAGTATATTTTGCTTTTTATCTGTGAACGATTAGTTAGCCAAGTTGGCTAATGTTGCCGTCGCTAGTTCTCCTCGGCTAATTTTCCAGTTAACTGTATCGTGCAGAAAAAGAATCGTGGCGATTTCCAGTGTAGCTCGTTTAGTAACGCTATTAACGTCGGGTATATGCTAGCTAAATCTACAACCGATACAGGCGACCCCAGACACACATTACACAGAAATGGAATGAATACCAACTAACATAATGCTTCACCGGATTTTAACGTTGAGCTGCAGCATAGACTCAAGTAGCATGGTTAGCAACCAAGCGGTATTTTGGTAATTGGTAACCAGTTAGCTGACTGCTGCAGCTAGCTGTAGCAGTCAAACATTAGCTACCCAAGCTAGCTGATTGTTCCGCGCACAACTTTGCCGATGTATTAGTGTACTGCCTTTGATGCGAGTCATTGGCATTTTTGGTGCACTAGCAAACTCAGATTTTATCGTTTGCTATTCTACAAACACCGAAGTAGTGGTTCACTTCGAAATAGCTTTTGTGGATGAAGAATTACACATACCTCACTTCCGTAATTTTGCTGCACGTTCGGCCGCAGCCATGTTTTCAATTCAGTCAACTAGTCGGGGTGTGTGAGCCGAATCAGCCGGGCTCGTCAAAGCGCAACACTATACTGTACATTTTGGCTCCTGCCAAAAGTCACTTACTTTCGGGGTCATCTAATATGTTTGTCTCTAGGTTCATAGATTGGCACCATGTAATAAAATCTACTTTTACTGTTTGCGCTTACTCTGTCGTTTCATCATAACCACATATCCCAGCAAAAATCAGATATGATAAACAAAATCAAGGTGACCACAGTGATCTGCATGTTTTCATCAAGTTTTAATGGTGTCAGCCAGCAAAAATCATCATAGATCTTACTCTAGGGACATCCATATGCAGTGACTTACAGTACAGCATTCTGTCTACCCCCTATCAGCCAACACATAAAGCAACACCATGCCCATACACAAAAATAATGCCTTTAATTAATCAGATTGCTGATGATGCTGATTACATACTGCAATACGGTTTCCGCAGCTACAGTTTAGTTAAGACTGATCCAGATTGTGATGTGCGTGCACATTTTATGAGCAGCCTTGCATTTACATGCATTTACATGTGATGTTATGCTGAAACTGAGTGTTATAGCATGCATCCTTAACAGACTTTTGCCTGCTATGTGTATTCTACAAAATCTATCAACATCATACTAAATCACTCCCTTCTGTGATAAATAACCAAGTGCTGAATTCTTACCAACATACTATCAGTACTGGTACATTCACATACAAACCAGACATTTGCATGAGCATGCCAAGTTGTAAGTCTACGGAACAGTGCAAAACACAAATTTCATTCCTGAGACTAGTCAGTAATTAGTCCCTTCATAACCTTTCATCACTTGAAGTGTAATAATTTGCTCTTCTTACCATTCATTAAACAATATTCTCTTACAACAGGAAAAGTGAGTTGTATCTACAGCAAGATGTATTGTGATTCATCAATATCAGCAACACAAGACACATGAACATACAATATGTGCTCATTTGGTCAAGAAAAAAAGAAATATGGCATTCAGTGAAATTTTTAGCTGCACTTAATTTAAATGCTTGGTTCAGAAACATCCTGACATGAATACTACAGTGCTAATAGAAATTTAAGAGCTCTTTATACAGATTTGTACAACATGACAAACCTCTTGAGACATGTTAATTCCCTCTGTCTGCTGTCAAAGGCTGTCACGTAGCAGTAAAGATGAGGTCCTTTGCTTGAATGCTTTTGAAATAAAAGTCAAGTGCAAAATAAAAAGGCTTTTCATTTCTTAAATGTTTTGTTTGTTTGCTGTAGAGTGCTTGATTAGACGGAGCGCGTCTCCACCTCTATCTTCTCCTCTGACTGTGATGATTCTGTTTCTTGGTGGCTGACGCTTGGCCGAACCGTCACCAGAGGACCGCCGCCGTAAATAGAGTGGAGGAAGTTCCACGTTTCCTCAGAAATCTGCCCAGAGTCAGCTCCTGCAGAGTCAAAGCAAAAAAAAACTAGTAAAAATATGCATCTGATTTAGTTATTGTAAAGTTTACATTCTTATTTGATACGTGTAAGAAGATGTAATATGCTAGAAATCATAGGTTGTACCTTGCTTCAGTGTTAGATGTCCATTCTTGTTCACCGTTATCTTAGAATTATCAATAGGTCCTGGAGGGTCTTAACATAAAGAAGAAAGACAATTAGTTGCCTAGATTATATATGTAGCTGTAATTGCCATGCTTTATTTTTTTGGGTGATATATATATTATCAATGGTAATGGTGTCTCAGAGCAAAGACGCTTAAATGTCAAATGTTTTTGTCACACTATGAAAGCAATGTCTGCTCCACACTTGTGACAAAGGGAAAACAAATAATAGAGGAGCAAAAGTCAGAGGAAAAACACGTTTGCAGTCAAGCCAGATGTAAGCTGTTAAAAATAGATATGACAATACAAAGCGCAAAAAAGAAAACAAGTGCAAGAAAACGAAATGTATTTTGATGCTTCATTTTGCTGGAGCCGGAGAGAGACGTGACTCGGGGGACTAAAGCAAACCTCTTTGAAGATAAATCAAGAAAGGGAAGGGGACTTCAGAGTTTGCTTTGAACATGAGTGCCTTTTGGTAACTAAAGAATTTGGATGCTTCATATAAATAAATTATTTGCCATCTTTAACTTGCCATAAAAATACAGGACTAAAAGAAACAAAAATCAACCTCATTTGCATTATCAAGGATGGCAGTCAAAGATGTAGCATTTAGCCTTTTAATTAGACATTTAAACAGCACTGGGGATAGAGAGGCAAGACCTCTGTCCAATTACCGTTGTCTTTTCCCTTCACAAAGCCCTCCCATTCACGAAACCACTGCATGCTGATGCAGTATATGACCACTGGAGACTCCTCCTCCTGGAACGCCTTGTTCAGCTACAGAGATGGAGCAGAGGGGAGAGGGAGAGAGGAAATGGGGGAGGAGTGAGCGGTAGAGACAAGAAGGAGGAGAGAGGACGCAGAGGGATGGGGAGGAGAAACAGGAGGGGGAGTTAGGGGCAAAAAAAGAAAAAATGAAGTGAGGATAAAAGGATTGAGAGAAGAGGAGATGAAAAACCTCATCAATTCTCTCTGGTAGTTATTCCAATTAGATAACAGTTGCAACACTACACTGCACCAATATCATCTTTCTTGGAAATGGCACAATCCCTGTTCTTCTCTTTAGCCTACTGAAGCTCTTCTCTTTCCCAGACGGATACACAACCACACACAATATCCACCTCTCCCTTTGAGCAGCCGCTGTATGTGTGTGTGTATGTGAGCAGACTGAGCAGACAATAACAGCTGCATCTGTCCCAATGCATTAATGATAAGGCTTTCATCAGACTCACACCTCTCATCTCCTGCCGAGTGAAGAGCACCAACACATGCACCCTATCAACTGGTTAAATAGACTGTATAATAGGCCCATACACAGTAATGACGACTGGCTGCACAGAAGCTCAAGGACACACAATGCATTATCGCTCACACACACCAGTTTTTTTTCCTTTTTAAACACTATTTGACTGAAGCACTATCCCCCTCCCCACCCCCCTTTGTAATCACTTTTCTTCTCTTGCAGTTACAAAAAAGAAGGCTCACTCGGATGAACATGTCCAGCTCTGCCTTGCGCCGCTTCTCCAGTTTTTCTATCTCGATCTGGCACGTGTGGCAGACATACAGGTGGTTGACAGCTGGTCCCCCTCCGTACCTGCAGTGAGCACTCACATTTACTCACCAAGACTAAACTGAGTAACAGTGGTTAACACAAGATTGTGGGAAAAAAATTAAATCAAAAATACAGTTGGGATGTACCTGCTGTATAGGTGATCCCACACGTTCTGTGGCAGCATTATGACCAGATCATCAATGTAGGTGGCTTTATTGGGTGGTACACCTAATAAAACACATTAAACCATCTTCATATTAGAGCTGCAGTCATTAATTGATTAATCAATTAGTTTGAAACTTTTAGATTAATTGACAACTACCTGCATTTTGCTAATCGCTTACTCAGTTTAAGTCATTTTTAAGAAAAAAAATCTGAATCCTGCCTCTTACATTTCAGTATTTTCTCATCATTTTAATGTTCTATTGCAGTAAACTGGCAATCTCTGTGAACATGTCACCTTGGGCTTTGAGAAATAATGATTGGGCATTTTCACCATTTTCTTACATTTTATGAAATAGTCAACCATCAATTCATGAAGATAATAAACAGCAGATTAATCTGAGAAATGAAAGTTATCATTATCAAATATCATAAAAATTCAGTCTTCCTAATGCAAAGGGAAAACATGTATATTGTGTTGTAAATTAATTAATAACAATGTAATTGAAATAGCATGTTTCACATTCATATTGTGACATGGAACTGCCCTGTAACAGTAAAAGATATGAGTGCTGTAGTGCTGTCTTATTTTTTGGCTTAACATTTACAGAATCCCACCGACATGCACCAACTGTGGAAACCACTGTGGAATGACACTGATCACCGTAAACAGATGATTATTGTACCTGAACCTTTAATTACTAATCTGTCTGTATGTCTAATATTTTGGTTTCATAGTGCAAATGGGGTTTATTTACCTATGACTGTTGATAGTGGTAAAGATAGACACAGATGTTTTTCCACTTTATACAGGAGTGCTGTTGTAAGTATTAGAAATGCCTGACACCTCTGACTCTGAATTGAAAGTGGTACAGTTTTTCCCACTTAGCAGGGTGTAGTCATGCATCAAAGGCTATGACTTCAAAGCAGCAGAAAACACAAGCAGCCAATGGAAACTCTTAAATTTCTCAGGATTCCATGCGACTTTTCTTTGTTTTTCCCATAGCACAGGGGCAACATATGGCCACAGATTATCGATCCACTTTTGGTGGATGGCTACAGTCACAGGTGGATAGTTATTTTCCTTTCTTCTTCATAAAGAGAAAATACATACCATCAGCCTCAGGTATGAAAAGACCCTTAATGGAGACGTAAGTTACTACTATAAGCAAATTACTGAAATACCATTTGTACAGGAATAACAATATGTTGCCAACTCTAAAATTCTAACAAACACTATCTGAAATTAGGATCCACTTGCCATGTCCAGCAAAACACTAGACACATTACTGAAGCAGAGAGGACACACAACACGAGTCACAGAAAAAAAAGCTACTGAAATGTAGAGTGAAAAGTGACGATTAAAACAATGACATAGCCTGCTTGGTTGATCTCTTATATCACATGTATCTAATATCTAATTACAAGCGATTGTACACACATAAATGAACAAGTCAAAGCTAAACTGTTGGGTTTTTTTTTCTTATGGCTCATTGCTATGGGCAACGTGTATTTTATATTTGTTTATTTGATACTTGTATTGTGATAGCAGCATGTTGGTAGAGCACTCCTGCTTATTTGACCTACATAGATATTTCCAATGATGATGCAATGAGTAGAAGACTGAAAATAAGCAGCGAGGCTCTCTATGCGTGGAAAATGAAATCACTGGCTAACATGCTGCAAAACAAGTGGTTTGACTGCACTGATGTTATCTCTACCCACTGTATGTACCTGTCGAGCTGGTTGTTAGACAGTAGTTGCTGCAGTAAAGAAGGAAGAAGATGCTTATTGTGCACAATAAGACATATTCTTCTTAGCAAATGTCTAACAGAACCTTAATAAATTTACAGTTTACCAACTTAATTTTCAATTTCGAGAGTTAGACTGGCACAATCCCTACTACAATCCTTCCTTCTTTCCTAGTAAAAAAAAGAAGAAAGAAGGATCATCTGCAGAAAGAGAAGTAAAATCCCCTTTTGAAGTCAGCTATGTTGTTGAGGGAATACTCTGCAGTGTTTGTCAAAGGAAGAAATCCCTGGCAAAAATCCAAAGGAAAAGATGTGTGTGTTTAGAGAAGGCAGGTTGCGATTTATGATAAAAAAATAATAATTAAAAAAACACAGGGCAAGGAAAAAAAGATGCTTGACCTCTGTGCTGTTAGTGTATGAAAATGACACACCTCCATGAGAACAAAGGAAGTCATCGTTGGATATGGGCCCTGGCTCGGCAAAGGTCTTGAACTTGTTCAGCCACTGTCGAGAGATGTAGAACTGCAGAAGACTGGGCTCCATCATGTTGAATAACCCCGACACCCTCCTACGTTCTTTCACTGAATCTTCATTGCTCTTTCTGTGACAAGATGGAGAGCAGATTAATTATGTGAGCCATCAATTGTTAGCTACGAATATCTGAACAGCAATGTTTACTCAACTCAGAGATTGGGTTGCACCAACAAGGATTAATTCAATCTTAGTTTAGGTCTAATTAAAGCTCAGAAAACTAGATCTAACATGAATACAACCAGATAGAAAATCAAGCAAAGCTCTATTGCATTCATCTTATTTAAATGCATCCAACTTCATTCATGTCAAGTCCATTCTAATGAACATGGAGACATGGTAGCTACATCCCCCATAGCAATCATATTGAATTCAGGAAGATAATGATTTGCACCAATATGCAAAGATAAAATTTCATTGAGACTGAATATTCTTTTTATGTATTCAGGAAAACAGTGTTGCGAAGATATGTGACCTAACATTCCCAATTTGTGCACAAAAGATTCTAAAGACAGTCTACTGTGATCATGACCTTTGATTTGATCTTGGTTTGTCCAAAAAACAAACGCAGCCAAACACAGCTAAAAATATAACCTCCTTGGAAGAGCTAAAAATGTAATTGTTAAATAGAAAATTAATTTGTGCACTGTTACGACCTAGCCAGAAAATGTGGACCTGGAAAGCCATTAACCTTTGGCTGCTCCGTATTCCTAAACACTCAAGATCAAGGTAAAAACATACATTGTTACCAAATTGTTAAGGACATTTGAACCGCTACTTATACCCATATGCTTTACAAATTCAGAAGCTGTGCACCATCTATCATGGTCTGCAACATTGATTGATCAAGGAAATCCAAAGTAATTTGGTCCTCCAAGTTGATAAATGGCTCTAACTTGCTTAGGTCAAGTCAGAAACAAAAATCTCACCAAATTTTACATGTACTTTTTAAAAGAATCCATTCTTTAAAAAATGAAGCTTAGTACTTATTACTTTAAATTGATCAGACTGAAATGTAAGCCTCTCCTGAATCAAAATAGCATACGATGCTGACTCCAGGAATTGGTCAATAAAATAAAGTAGGAACAGGAGAAGAATAATGGAGTCGTAAAAGTGAAAAACAGAAGACAGAAAATACACAGCTGTACATTAAAAGTACAAATGAGACTGTCTGGCAGCTGTTTGTTTAAGCCATGTCTTCCAGTTCAACCAGTATTTTAAGAGAATCTGTCACTTAAATGTCTTGAATTTGCTTATTTTCACTCCTAGCATCCTAAACAGGCAGGCATTTTAAGAATGAAACCTCAAGTGCACGTTTAAAGTTAACACTATATCCCATTTTAAATTGGAGTTTTAAGTTTTCATGCAGCAAAATTCACTTTAATCTTGGTTTACAGTCAAAACCAAACTGAGATTTAAGGGGCGATGTCTATTTAATTTGCTAAAATTTCACTGGTTTTGAAAATGAACTGTTGTTGGTGCAACACATCCACTGACTCCTAAAGTTGTTGCCCACAACTATGAAAGTCATGTAAAATGGCTTACTTATAGAACAGCACGTAAGCCTCAGCATTCTGGACGCAGGACTCTGAGACTTCTGTCACACTTTGGTCGTCAAATTCATACCATAAATTGTTGGCGTCATTCCTGCAGTAGGCTATATAGTGGCCACCTGGCATTAGACAAGGAAAGGCATTAGACCAGCATTCATATATCTAACAAGTGCATGTGAAAATTTTCTACGGGCTGGTGAATGCAGCCGTCCCGTCTGGACAGCAGGCGGGGTGTGACCGTGCCCACTCACTGCTGGCAGTGCCGTGGTGACAGATGACTGACAGCAGGTCGTAGTTGGTGGTCTGGGCAGAACTGTCTTTAGCCAGAAAAGGCTGCAGATCCAGGCCTTCAAGTGGGAAGGAGACATGAGTGCTTATCTTGGTGGAGAACATCAGTTCATGTCTGAAGCGCTTTAAGTGGATGCACAGGATCTAGAGCACAAGAGTACAATCTGTTTTAGAAATCTGTCGAGATGAAGATTTTGGTTTCTATAGTTTCAACTTACCTCTGGCAAACTTTGCACTTTACAGAATTTGACTCCATTTCGTAATCTAAAAAAAGATGCGGAAGAATGACATTATATAATGTATATAATGCATAGTTCAGTCTTATATTTCTATTCAGTTTGGACAAAAAGGCACAAGTAAGATACTCACTTCTTGCATTTTTCACAGCTATACATATTGTCTCCTAGAAAAACACAAATAAGCGTATAGTTAAAATATTATTCAGATACAAGCCCATGTGTAAAAAGGACCAGAGCTCACTTTTTCCTACCTTTTAATTCATCTCTTGCAAAGAAGGCTGCAAGACAGTCTTGTAGTGTAACCACTGGACCCCAGAACCAACTAAATATAGACACCACAAAAGTTAAGACAGCTGCAAGGGTTTATGTGGACAAAATACTGCTGTGAACATCAACACACCTCTTGATATACTCCATGACAAAGGCAATCCAGCCCTGTGGTGCATATGCTTCCCCACAGGAGCCAGCTTTTACCAGAGAGGTCTGGTGGGTGGAGGAATGGAGCTTAGCCAGGTCTTCTTTCCCTGGGATGGGCAATGAAATATCCTGGAAGTTCTCCAGGGTCACAGACACCTGACAACACACAGAGAGTAGAAGAGTTATACTTGGATAGCTGTGATAGATAGTCATATTGTTTGAAGATTTTTCTATCTTTTGTAACTATCAGCTATGCCTGCTTGTATGAAATTGTCCACTTTACACAAGTAAAAAAAAAAAAAAAAAATCAAATGTGTCCTTGAGTATCATTACTAGATTAGCTGGAGAGTAAACATTTTTGAAAATTCATATAGTACTTCTGTAATGCCACATTAGAGCATTGTTTCACAGTGTAATACTGGGTAATAATAATTCATAATTGCTTTAGAAAACCACATAGATGAAAATAAAGTCAGAACAGAACTGGGACAGAAAGCTTTTACATGTTCTGCTCTCAATGCCTGGAAGAACTTACAGAAGGAGATAAAATGGAAGGAGCTGGTCTCTGTAAATGCATTCAAAGTCATTCTAAATTAATGGGAAAAGGATCAGTCTGAATGTAGATGTTTTTCTACCTGATTGAATCAGGTTCTGCTTTGAGATGTTTTTAAGGAACATTGTTGATTATATTTTTAGTACCTTTTGATTCTTTGATGGTGCTTTATAAGTATGTTATTAGTATACTGTTTTATGTACGGTCTAAGAGCTGAGTTTTACTATGTGTTTTATGTATGTTTTTAGTGTGAATGTATGGATGAAATGTGAAATTGTCTGTAACTTCTGCTGCTGTAGTCTTGACCAGGAACCTTTTGCAAAAGAGATTTTTAATTTCAAAGAGCCTTATTTCTTGGTTAAATAAAAGTTACATTTTCAAAAAATCATATTTATTTTCACCAACTGTGCAAGCAACTAAAAATGTTTGTGATGCATGATGTAAACAGACATTTAGACTTAGAATTACATAACATATTTAAAATCAAACCAATTTTTTTTTTACATTTTAAGCTTCTTATCATATATAAGAACCTTAAGATATTCTAATCAAACTGGATGTAGCAAGTAGAGTGCGTGCAGTTCTCTAACAAGGCAGCTAAATTCCCCACAACAACATACCATCCCCACTATGCCTATATGCATTTATGTAAATTGATTCATATTTTGTAGTCACTGTGACCTTGGCTTTTGACCTTTCAATGTTAAACTTTATGTAGCACAGTCAGTTTAGGCAAACAAGACCGTTCACTGGAGTCATTTCATGTATCGGTGTCATATGGTTTCTCCATTTTCCATCTCCAAATGGAAAAATGAATGGGATTTCCAGATTTCAACACATGCTTTTGCCACAAAGTCATCCAAGTAAGAATTTGATCTGTTATTCCCAAGCCATATTTCTGACACTAAAATGGCATTTCTCAAGCACAAATATAAGGAGAAAATTGACTTGTTAGAGGTTGTAATGGAATTTTAACTTCTTTGTCTAACTCCTTTATTTGTCTCATGTCCTTCACCAACACCCCCCACTGTATGTGAAAAAGAAGCAACAAAAGGTGATTGTGTTAAAACCCGGGGCTTATCATTCAATCAAAAGGCCCTTTGAAGACTGGAGGTGTCGCCTGACAGATCAAATCCACCCTATAAAGGTGGATCTTACCAGAAGCTTGAGGTCTTTCTTCACAATCACCGCTCGTGTGCAGACTAACCTTTCTTTGCAAAAATATAAAAACCTTGTCAGCCGGCAGAATTGTCTATTTCATTATTCACCAGCAGCAGAGAAAATTTTCCACAACAAGGTCTATCCCTATTTCAGCAGTGAAGTCTTGTAAGATCTTGTAAAATGTTGGTTAAAATGAGCGGGAAAAGGAAGCAAATGATGACTGAGATAAAATAAAGTTAGCTACTCATAAAAATGTGAGATTAGTGCATAATTATTTCATCCACACTTTTTTAACCTACTTTCATCCATCCACACAATATTCTCAACCCTTATGACCACGCCCACTTAGAAGAAAGAGGTGTCATTTCATATCACTGGTAAATTACGCTGCGTCATCTTTGTAAATGGAGGACTTAGGTATTACATCTTGACAGTATACATGTATCTAGTAGTTAAGGATCAAATCTGTTTAATTTGGACCAAGATATTAATTTTAAGATTTCACTCCAATGTAAACAAAAAGCTATTTATTTATTTATTTATGGTTATATTTCCCTACTTTGAATAGCCTGTAACCATTTGCATGCAGAATCACCAAAAAGAAAAAAAAAATTCAATTTCATTTTATTCAAAATTGTTGTTAGTCTGCTAAACCTCAGAAAAAAACCAACAAATGGAGGTAAAAATATAACCCTCTTGTTGCAGGTAATTAGTCACACTGGAACACAACTGTGCATTCAATGTGTGTCTAAAACTACAGCAGCAATGTAAAAGAAAAACTTTGAACTTTAAGACTGATACCAATAAAATTATGTTTTTAATTTACACTGAACAAAAATATAAATGCACAACTTTTGTTTTTGCTCCCATTTTTCATGAGCTGAACGCAAAGATCTAAAACTTTTTCTATGTACACACAAGGCCTATTTCTCTCAAATATTGTTCATAAATTTGTCTAAATCTGTGTTAGTGAGCACTTCTCCTTTGTCCTTTGCTGAGATAATCCATCCACCTCACAGGTGTGGCATATCAAGATGCTGATTAGACAGCAGGATTATTGCACAGGTGTGATTTAGGCTGGCCACAATAAAAGGCCACTCTAAAATGTGCACTTTTACTGTATTGGGTGGTCCAGGGGGGTCAGAAAACCAGTCAGTATTTGGTGTGACCACCATTTTCCTCCCACAGTCTTCTTCATGAATTCTCTGAAACAGCTTTGGAGATGGCTTATGGCAGAGAAATGAACATTCAATTCACAGGCAAAAGCTCTGGTGAAGATTCCTGAAGTCAGCATGCCAATTTCATATTCCCTCAAAACTTGTGACATCTGTGGTATTGTGCTGTGTGATAAAACTGCACATTTTAGAGTGGCTTTTTATTGTGGCCAGCCTAAGGCACACCTGTGCAAAAATCGTGCTGTCTAATCAGCATCTTGATATGCCACACCTGTGAGGTGGATGGATTATCTCAGCAAAGAAGAATTGTTCACTAACACAAATTTAGACAGATTTGTGAACAATATTTGAGAGAAATAAACCTTGTGTGTACACAGAAAAAGTTTTAGATCTTTCAGTTCAGCTCATGAAAAATGGGAGCAAAAACAAAAGTCGTGCATTTATATTTTTGTTCAGTATAGTTAGACTTCAAGATCATCACATAATATTTCATTACTGAGCCACACCTGTGTGTTTAAACTTACACCCACCAGCAGAGTAAAGGAACATTTCCCTGAAATGACTTGTTCTTTCCTTGCTACTGTCTATCACACCCTCTCAGAAAGAGCGAAAAAAAAAAAAAAAATCCAATACTAACCCGATCACAGGTGAGGCACTGAACTGAGCTGACAATGGTCCCATCAAACACATCTGAGATGACACTGCGATACTTCTTCTGACGCTTATTCTTTGGCGGGGAGAATGTGGTCACCGCTGTGGAAGAATACAAAGAAATGTGACAGTGAGTGATTTGTGTAACATGGATAAACAGTCTGGTAAAAAAAAAAAAATTATATATACATACATACGGCAAAGACGTGGTACAACATGTGATAAAACTGTATTATCTGTTTTTGTCGTTATGCGGCGTCCGTCGTCATCGTCGTAGTCTGTCGTCTGTTACAAAAATTTCAATCGTCTTCTTCTCCGAAACTACAATTCCGATTGACTTCAAACTTGGTATACAGCTTCTTTATGATGATGTCAACAAAAGTTAGTGAAATTATTTGGATCTGGATCTGATTCTGGATTTGGTGCGACTTTGAAAAATTTCCACATTATAAGAGATAGGAAGTGGATCGATGCAATAACTCAGTAAATATAAATAATATCAAGTGTAAATTTCTACAGTCCAGCCCTGATGGGGAGATGACCAAAA
This sequence comes from Sphaeramia orbicularis, assembly GCF_902148855.1. Lineage (NCBI taxonomy): Eukaryota > Metazoa > Chordata > Actinopteri > Kurtiformes > Apogonidae > Sphaeramia > Sphaeramia orbicularis. The sequence continues at coordinate 9,108,978 of NC_043973.1, forward strand.
CATAATGGCCACATGCTGATCAGGGTCTTCTTCTGGATCCGGGAACTTACAGAAAATTTAACATGGGCTCTTATGGGGAAAAAATTTCAATCGTCTTTTTCTCCCAAACTACAGTTCTGATTGACTTCAAACTTGGTATACAGCTTCTTTATGATGATGTCAACACAAGGTACTGCAATTATTTCCATCCAGATCTGATTCTGGATTTGGTGCGACTTTGACAAATTTTCCCATTATAAGAGATAGGAAGTGGACTGATACAATAAATAAATATCAATGATATCAAGTTGGAATTAGAATCTTTTACAGATCTGATTGGAATATGACCAAAACATGGGCTATTTCTGTAATATAATAAATAAACATAGCTGGGTGATAATAAATGGCATCTGGATACATTTCCCAAAGCTTTTAATTTGAATGGTAAGCTACAGGGCCAATGGTCCTATTTTTATATTTATATTCTTACTTCCAATAACTACTCTTTTTAAAGCAGCGTATGACTTCCATCATAAATTTATTCTCAAATTTGTAAAACCTGAGTGATAGCTTAATTATCACTATTCCATTAGTCTTTCCATGTTTATGGACCTGAATAACTTCCCTCGTGGTGAACAACTTCGAAGATGACTCCATCGTAAACACAGTCTGCTTATTTCCATAACAAACCAAAACGTCACTTGGGCCTTTTCGGAAATTTTGTCATGAAGTGCATTGTGGGAATGGAAATTTCACACAGCAGAAATTTCACTATCTCTTCGTGAGTGCTGAACCCAAATGTCGCCTTTACCGCCATCCTGTATAATTTTATGTTGTAGCTATCCAGCACATTTCTTGCCAAATCTGTGAAAAACTGCTTTCGCTTGGTCGCCATTCCCACAATGCACTTCGTGACAAAATTCCGGAAAGGCCCTAGGGACATTTTGGTTTGTTATATAAGCAAGCAGACTGTGTTTATGATGGAGTCATCTTTGAAGTTCTTCACCATGAGGGAAGTGATTGAGGTGCATAACCATGGAAAGACTAATGGATTAATGATAATTAGGCTATCACTCGGGTTTTACAAATTTGAAAAAAAATTTGTGATGAAAGTTACACGCTGCTCTAAAAATATATCATTGTAAATACTGTAAATAACATTCTCTTTTAGCACTATTATGGCTTGTCATATGCCTTTGTAACTTAACTTGTTTCTTCATTTTGTTTTTACTGTTTTATCTGCCTACTATGTTGCATCTTGGCCAGGTCATCATTGGAAATGAGAACTGGTTCTCAATTGACCTACCTGGTTAAATAAAGGTTAAGTAAAATAAATACAAAAAAAAAAAATATATAGAAATGCCAGATGTACCTTTCTTGTGTACAGGGTTA